>NW_010321314.1:28118-43089 GCF_000700745.2 Antrostomus carolinensis
TCTTGCAGCTGAACACTTTCAAACACTGTCAGTCTACATGGAAATTCAGTGTCAGGATGTCAGCAACTGCATATGCTTTAAGGGAAGCCGGTCAGTACGACATTAGGGTGGGACAGCCCAGAGCTGGGTTCTGACACTTATTCTGTGTTTTGGGGCAAGTCATTTCAGGATAGATGGGACAAAATACAGAAATGATTGCCTAATTCCTGCTTAAGGCCTTCTATTACGGTATCTTGGTCTTGCTCTTCCAGATTCCTGTCTGTAAAATGAGACTTCCCACCCTTACTGGGTTGCTGTCAAGAACTCAAGTATTGTGATGTGGGGTAAAGGGAAAAAGATAGCTGAATTTTCAAGGTAGATAACTATAGTAAGTAAACTCAGGACAAGAGGAACCTGGTAAGTATTCCTGAGGTTGTGACTGCTTGAGAAGGTGCTTCAGCTCTAACCCTGGATTTGTATTTCCTTTAGGAAGTAATTTTACAAGGGAGGCATAACATGTACAGAATCTGGTACTTTTGGATAGCCAGTCTAGATATATATTCATGGTGGTTCAGACCACAGAGGAAAGAGAGAGCCCTGGGTGATACGGTGTTGGAAAACAACAACAAACAAAAGAAACCCAACCCAAACAACAGAAGCAATCTTTACTCCAATTTCCAGTAAAACATAGTGGAAATACTACTGTAGACACTGGCAAATATCCCTTGGTCTCCTTGCTTAGGTGATCAAGGTGCTTTGGACACACAATGACAGGGCTCACTCAGGAGGCTGCCTGCTTACCACTGATGTGTGATGAGCAGAGTTAACCTTGCTGCAAGGTTGATGTTTAGTGAGAGATTATTGATTTCCAGCTCTTACCAGAACTTAAAATTGTCCTTACTAGGTTAGACCTCTGGTCCATCTAGGTCACTGTCCCATCTCCACCACTGTCTATCAGCAGGTGCCTAGGACAGAACGTAAGAACAGGGCAAGCATAAATGTTATTTCTTGTCAATATTCTTCTGGCTATTTCCAACTCAGAGACTTCTTGAGATGGAAGGTTTTATATATTACATGCATAATAACCTTTTAAAATAAATATATATTTCCTAGCCATTTCTCTTCCATGATTTTATTCAGCCGTTTTCATATAAAAACACAACAGTGAGCTTGATCAATAGCCCACTTTCAGATTTTCATACTGGAAGTTGCTGCTAAATGTATCTTTGTTCTTCTGGAAGAGTAACTAAGCTTCTAGGAGAAGAAAAGGTTTAAACAGAGCAAAAAAGTGTTTGCAAAGAGATGGACAGAAGAACTAGCAACACCGTATAAGTTTTTTGTTACTGCTGTTGTTTAGGATTTAGGAAAGAGGGGATCTGCAACTGGGAAAAAAAAAAAAAAAAAGCCACTTATGTTCAGCTTGCACAAAATGGGGCCAAGGCTGCACTTGGCCATGACTGGTGCAACTCTCAGTTGGCTGAAGGAGCCCAGCTCCAATGCACTTGAGCACGTAAGAACACTGTATCGATGCACATCTGCTGCAACTTAATGCTCTTATTATTTAGTGATTACTGGAACCTAGAAAGCAAACTTCCCGTTCCTTCTTTTCTTCTCACTGCTGGATTTCTGTCCATCTGTGTAATTACTTAACATAAATTTTAGGGTACAATGCTTTGTCCCAGGTTGATAATTTCTACAAGTTTCTCTTATTTCTTATTCCCTGTTTACTCTTTTTATTCATATCCTTATAGTATTGTCATTGTTATTCATTTTCTTATATGCATTGAAAAAGATTCTCAGTTACCACAGTGGGGAGTGACATATAAACTCAACTAAAAGGTATTGAAACTTTACTTCCTTTAACTTTCTGGTGCATTTAATCTTTTCTTTAAATATTTTTTAATCAGTAACATCCTCTCTGTTATTATAAAGCTGCCTCAAAAAGCTCCTCAGCTTGTATTCATCTCAGCAGTTGGTTTGGACTTTATTGGTGCTATTAGCTCTCATCAATTCCCCGGAATGTTCAGTCAGAAGTCCCATGTAAATGCAGTGGAAAATAGAAGTAAAGCAAATCCTTTGCATATTTAATCGAGATTTTATAGGAAATCTAAAAATAAAAAGATTTGTATTAATAGTGGCACTGTCTATTGTTGTTTGTCCAATGCTTTCCATGGTGAGCTCCTGTTCTCTGTTGCTTATAACTTTGCCAAATGGTAACAATTGGGAATAAAAATTTCCCTGCTGGGCATCTGCTCATTTAGCTGAAATTTAAGTGCATAAATAAAACAGTTCAGTCACTTCCAAGAATGTGGCTAGAAAATATGTATTGTTTTGATGATGTTAATTTCTGTCTTTCATTTAGGAACTCTAGTTGGCCCCCACGCTTTATAGGACGGACATGAAACTTAATCCTAGACGACTTTTGTATATTTTGTATCTCCAGAAAAATAAACCCAAATATGGCCAAGTAATAGACCTTTTAGGGGGAAAAATGCAGTTAGCACATGCTTTGTAGATTTCTGCTGCAGCTAATGAGCTAATTACCTCGGAGAGTCTGTCTGAGCTGGACACCATTCCTTCTGGACTGCGTAATTGCACCTCCGGGCTACCATGGCCTTGGGTCCTGTTTTTCCTGGCCTCTTAATACCTCTCTTTTTCTGGCTGGTGGCAGGGAGAAGAGATAAATTGTTTTGTTTAAACATAGGAAAGATCAGAGCTGGAGCTTGGAGTTGTGTGAGCAGTTTTGAACAAGGAGAGAGGAAGAAGAGAATGGGGAAATGAGGGGAGGTTTAGGCCGGGTAAAAAATTGTAGGAGGCTGGGACTGGACAAGGAGGCAGGAATGGGAAGATGTGAGGCTGGCAGGGCTGGGAGCAGAAGAGGTCAAATTTCAGAAGGGCTGTGAAGGAAAACATGTGGCCCCTCACAGGTGATCCCCCACAAAGCCCAGGGGAAATCCATGAGAGGTGCCATAGACTTTGTATAGTCCACGGATAGTTTTGACTCTCACCTGTCCTCTACAGGACATGGCCACTGAGAAGACAACTGCATGCCAGACACTCTGTGATATCCTACCGACCTATGCCTCTTGGAGAGCCAGTCACCTCCGGCCCTGGTGCTGGTCCTTCCTGGTGAAGGCAAAATCAGGGGGAAGGGGATCAGTATTTTCAGGGTTTTTAAAAAAAGGAAAAATAGAGAAACAATTTCTCTGCTCTCCTACCTCCTCCCCTAAGCTTTATTGTAGAAGAACATGGGTGTTTTCTGTTGCAAAATCAGGTATTCAAATAGTAGGAACTTCTGGAGTTAATTGAATCTCTGTGACTTTAATTTAGCTGTTGGCTCAGGCTTTATGTTACAGTTTCTGTTCATAAAAAAGAGTTAATGGCTACACCAGAAAGCTTCGGTTGCCTCAGGGACAATGATCATGACCTGATTATGTTCAACATGGGCAAGCACTGCACACTGGCCACCAACAGTGTGTGTGTATTGGTTATCTTGAAAATTAAATTCCTGAAGCGGGAGTAAATGATGAGAAAAGTGTATGGGAGGCAAAATGTAGGTAGAAAAATGAAAAGAAATATGGGAATTTATTTCAGAGAAGTTTATTTAGACGAAAAAATGTCAGCTTTCCCCCTTTGTCAAAGAGGGTCTGAATACCAGTCATGATTTAGAAGAAAATCAGCTGTGCAAAAGAGATAATTTCCATAATGAACAAAAAAGAATAATCTATATAAGTAAGAAATTATTAAGTGTTGAAAGTAGGTAAGTAAAGACTTCAGAAAAAAATCTGCAAATGACAACCAAGGGTAATATCAAAGCATTCAAATATTAGAATCATAGAATCATAGAATGGTTTGGGTTGGAAGGGACCTTAAAGATCATCCAGTTCCAACCTCCCTGCCATCAGCAGGGACACCTTCCACTAGACCAGGTTGCTCAAAGCCTCATCCAGCCTGGCCTTAAACACTTCCAGGGAGGGGTCATCCACAGCTTCTAGGAACAACCTGTGCCAGTGTCTCACCACCCTCACAGTGAAAAATTTCTTCCTAATATCTAATCTAAACCTGCCCTCTTCCTGTTTAAAGCCATTTCCCCTTGTTCTATCACTACCTGCCCTTATGAAAAGTCCTTCCCCAGCTTTCCTGTAGGACCCTTCAGGTACTGGAAGTCAGCTATAACATTTCCCTAAAGCCTTCTCTTCTCCAGGCTGAACAGCCCCAACTCTCTCAGCCTGTCCTCACAGGAGAGGTGCTCCAGCCCTCGGATCATCCTCAGGGCCTCCTCTGGACTCGTTCTAACTGGCCCATGTCTCTCTTGTGATGGGGGCTCCAGAACTGGACACAGTACTCCAGGTGGGGCCTTACGAGAGCGGGAAGAATCACCTCCCTCTTCCTGCTGGCCACGCTTCTCTTGATGTGGCCCAGGATACAGTTGGCCTTCTGGGCTGTGATCATGCACATTGATGGCTCATGTTGAGCCTCTTGTCTACCACCACTCCCAAGTCCTGGTGGTAGACGAGAAGCTCAACAATCTTAGGAACAATGACTACATTTTAGGCCCATCACTAGAAACAGCAGGCAAAACTGATATCAGTGATGCAGAACAAGCAGAAATATTTTTAAAAATATTTTTTTATTCCGAATGGAGCAGGATTTGTGCTTGCCTCCTAACAGAGTCATACACAATTTTCAATGCATGAGTAATTGAAGATGTTCAGAAAACACCTTGGAATTGGAAACAAGTTGCAGAAGACTGGGAAAATACTGAGTCTGTGCCAGAATTCAGAGGGTGTGATGAGCCACTAATTACAGGCTTGTTAGCTTGACATAAGTTGTAGGCAAAACAACAGAAAAATGACATGGGGCTTCAAAGGAACTAACATCTACAAATATAATTATTACCTATCAATACAGATTAATGAAAATGAGTTATTGTAAAACAAGCCTGATTCCACACTTGAGGAATTTATATAGTTGGCTGATAAAGTACTATACTATGTTTATATTTATTAAGACTTTTGACTTAATACTGAATGATGTTCTGTTAAAAACACGAGTGCTAGCCAGTTTTCAGAGTTTTTATTGCAGAGATGTTGCAAATATGAGGCATACCTGGTAATTAGCCTTTAAATATATGCTTGTCTTGAACTCAATCTTCTTCACTTATCTGGTTAAATATCCATGGCCTGACTAAAGTCAGGATCTGTGTGAGGAACTAGGTAATTTGGAGACGCTGTGAATGAAAGGGACTGGACACAAAGCTCCCCATGCCCCAGCACTGATGGGCAGAGCTTGCTGAGGGAGATGTGAAGCCATGTGACTTGTCACCTAAGAGATGCTGCTGCAGTAGGATTTGCTGGACTGAAGGACAACTAAGTAGCCACAGATGAAAGGTGTGAGAAGCCTGCTGCTGATTTGGGTGAGCTTGAGCTGTGTTGTATATACACAAAGAAAGGTGTTTTATGACTCCAGAAGAAAACTTCTGAAACAGTTTATGAAACATTCTTCATTTGATGTGGACTGTAATTACAGAGAAAGGAATCTTGTCAGGGCAGAAGGTATTTGTGTTATGGTTGCAATCACTCTAACAATTTCCCAGCTTAATATGTTGGAAAAATCAATCTGCATGGAGAATGCAGAATGTTTTGGGGGAAAAAAAATTAAAAAAAAACAGTAAAGCACTGGTTGCAATCTCTAATTTCTATTTCTATTTTTTCTCTAAAAATAATCTCTATCCCCTGTCTATCTGTCATGCAAGGGCTTGAATGCTTCCCCTGACTAGCACTTTCCTTCTTACTTTTTGTTTTCCTCAGAGTACTAAGAACATTTGTTTCACTTTGTTTGCTAGCTGTTTTCATCCTTTCTAAACAGCTCTCTAGGCTCCCACGAAACAGATAAAGGATATACCCTTGCCATCTATATGCCCAAATGAGTTCAGGGAACGGTAGCAAGATCCCTGAAAGGTTTTTCTCAGAGGCTTCTGCTGTTTTTCTTTCATTTATTAGAACCACTGAGGACTAGTAATCTGCATTACTACTTAGGTGTTTTAGCAATAGCAGTGTTTGCAGTGCCATAGGCAACATCCCTATTCTGTTACGTGTAGTGTAGGCTGTACAGGCTGCTCTGTGTTTTACGTATTAACAGAGATGTCCAGATCACAGATGGGGGGGATGGGTGGAAAATTTCTTTTCCTTCCCTTTCTTTCCATGTACACTTCACTTAGCTCTGCCATTTCAGTGTTTAGTTCCTATTGTTAAAAATAGAGTGAGAGGCATTAATTCTAAGAAAGTACTTGAAGACACAAGGTGAGGGAGATGTCTCAAGCAAAACTGAGGGAGAACAAAAAAGGACATTCATGTAGGTGTCCTTAAAAGGATGGACATTGGGAATATAAGGACATGTGCTCCTATGGATGAATTCTCTGTAAAGGTGAGCACCTTCCACTCCCTTCAGCTTCTGCAGCAAGGGAGGACCTCCCGGGATCTCCTAGGAGCCAGACTGTCATGAGGAATTGGTCAGTGCACCACCCATCCCTGGGCAACTTCCAGGCCTCCACTACAAGCACGATACTGCAGCTAACTGGATCGCATTTCTTTTGCCATGCCCAAGAGCAGGCTGTAACTCCACCTGCCAGCAAGAAGGAAAACTATCCTGCTGAGTGTGCGTTGCCCAGTCTGACTGTTTATCTGGAGGAAGAGAAGGAGATAAAGGAAGGAGTGCTGCCTGCTCAGCACTGCAAGAACCAGGATTTACCCCATGTCAACAATTTTTGAGCTGTCTTTTGCAGTCAGTCTCACTAGAAACACTGCACAAGAGGATTCCCAAGAGGAATCATTTCCATTGTGCTCCTTGATGTTAGGCCTTTTCCTTCACCACATGCACTGTTGCCAAACATTCAAGTCTGTGTGTATGAAAAATAACTTGGTACTTCGAATGCAGGAGATTCTGGCCAGTAGCTGTATTTTTGCACAGTGTAGCATAATCAGGTCTTCAGTTGATGGCGATCTCCAGCATTTTTATTGCTTTAATAAAATTGAGAGGATCGTGCCCTAAAAAACCCAATTACTTCGGTTTCACAAGTATTTTCTTTGGCAAAGACTGAGATGCTCTCATGTTATGGTGTGGTTTGGAAAGGGACAGTGACAGAGTTTGGAGGGAGGCTGCAGAGAAAAGTGCTACCTTTCTAGCCGGGCTCTTCTGAGCACTGGTCCTTCCTGTGGCTCCCACCCAGCTCCAGTTATGCCTGGTGAGTGGTACCTAGCACATGAAGTGTTGGAGTGGTGGAAAGTTCACAGCCCCATATTGCGATTGCAGGACTTAGATCTCAGTGAAAGGTAGTGGGAGTCTGATATGTGAGGATCCTGCTCACCACCCAGATGCTGCAAGCCTGCAATGCACTGCTAGGAAGTGCTTTCTATTGCAGGTGGAGTAGCAAAGCCACACCTGAAAGAGCAGTTCTCATTGCCTTTTCTCAGGCCTCCCCCTTGGCGTACCCTCTGCATCCCAGCCCACCCTGTGCTGTTCTCCAGTGATCTAGTTCATAAACTGGCAACTAATGTTAAGTGACTGCTCACAGGACGGAGGCTTCGTTATGTGCTGGAAGAAGATAAGACTGCTCTAAACCAAGTAGTGTATTCTGTAGCTAACTGTGAGTAAAATGCCTCTAAAATTGGTATAGAGTTATTATATTTATTGTAGATGGGTTGCTGGCTTATGATGGAACACGCTTTGTTTTTCTTTCATATAAACCAACAACTGCTATGTTTCTTGCTAGTTATGTCAACGTTATTGTCATTGGGATGTTTAATATGAATTGCTGAATGCCTTGTTCTTCATGGAAGGGATGAGGACACTTAGACTGCAAACTTTCATCTTGATTCTTTGCTGCTCTTTTTCAAGAGCTGTCCCATAGTACTTGCATAGCAGATGAAGGGCAAATGTGGATTTAAGTTATTTTGGAGCACCCCAGGACCTGCAAGACACTATCAGCTGCTTTAGCATCACATATGAACTAGAAAATAATTGAAGGCTACTCTTAGATATGTGTTTTCTTTGTAAGTCATACAGCCCATATTTCTCAAAATAAAGAGCATACTGGGCATCCCCTTCCTAGTCCAGCAGTTCCTTGGCTGTGTACCAACGCAACATTCTCCCATGGGCCAAAACTTGTCTATCTGTAACACATCCAGCTGTACTTCCATGAAAAGTGTTTGAAACTAAGTGATTAAAACTGAGGGTCCACATGACATGCTCTTCAACAAAAAGTTGTATATTGGCATCCTTGCTGATATTTGGGGGCTGTTAGGATATCTGAGGAGGAGGTTACTCTTTGCTAGTAAAAGCTGTATTCTGCTGGTGCTGTTATTACAAATGATCCTTCATGCAGTGGGCCTGGACACCTGTTGAAAAGCAAAGATACCCTTTAGGGGTGAAATACCTTCTTGGTGAAGAGGTGCTGGTGGTTGCATTATCAAAGCATTGTATTTGGCTATTATCATGTTCTTGGATACAATTCCCCGTTCAGGAATCACACACATGTTTTTATTTTCCCATTGGCAGGTATCCGAATACCCTGTTTGTGATGTTACTTTCACACGCTGTTAGTCAACTGGTATCAGCAACACGGTTGGACTGAGTGGGGAGAAGGCATAAACACACTGGTCAACTGCAATTAGTCACCTCACTCAGGTCAGGTGAGTGTTTTGCAATCACCAGGCTGGTACTGCTTCATGGCTCTTACTGAGTTCCCAGGTGTCTCAAGAGCTTGTTTATACCAGAGAGGTAGTTTGTGTGGTTTGCAGGGAAAATATTTTGGGTTGCATTCAGGTAGAGCTGTCCTTTCATTTCCACTGCTACTCTTGGCTTTTAGGCCTTCGCTTTCTCCATATACATCACAACTGCTTACCAGGCAGTAGTTCTCTTTGGTCCCAGTGTTTTTTCTGTTTCTTAATAGGGATATGAAGCATTTTACCTGCTGTCTTTCCCAAGTTCATGAGCCTGGGTCTTACAGAATCTTTGCCTTGTGTGCTCCACCTAGAAACCAGAGTTCAGCTGCTTGGCTGATCTTCTTATGTTTTCTGGGTTTTGCAATAGACTGAGGACTATGTATCATTTCCATGTGTCTGTGCTAATAGTCTGCTGAGGGCAGGAAATCAGGTTTGCGTAGTTTTTTTGCAACAGACATAACTGTAGTATTTTAACAGTGTATACTGGAGGCACTGTGGGACTGCCAACAGTGTCTCTCTGTAAATGCTGTCTCATTGCTAGTGACAATAAACAATTGTTCCCTCTATTTTTATTAGAAGACAGGTTGTTTCTTACTCTGATAGCTTCTTCCCCTACCATATGCTGTTTTAAATTTTCACAAGGCAAACTCCTGGAAGACATTGCTTTCACAGCTTAGGTATGTGTGGTGGTTTGACCACAGGTAGGACCACGCGGTCCTGCACTCCCTCCCCCCACCTGCTGAGATGGGAAGGGAATCACAACAAAGCGGGCACAGGAATAGGAATGAAGGACAGGGATGGCTCACTCACCAGTTATGGTCATGGGCAAAACAGACTCAACTTGAGGAAGAAAAAATCAATTTAATTTGTTGCCATTCATCTGAGTAGCACAGTGAAACTTAACATCGACATCTTAACAACACCTTCCCCCCACCCCTCCCTTCTTCCCAGGCTCAAATCACTTTACTCCTGATTGCTCTACCTTCTCCCCGCCAGCGGTACAGGGGGCAGGGAATGGGGTTCAGTCAGTTCGCTGTTGCCACTCTTCCTGGCATGGAAGTCCAGGAACAAGATGTTCCAGAGCAAGCTTCCCATGGAGTCATGGACCTCTTCGGGCTCAGCTCCTAGCTCTGGCATGGGGACGTCCATTGGCTGCAGATGGGCCTCTGGTCCAGCGCACCTCCTCATGCCCACTCTGGTGTTGAGTGTCTCTCAGGGTCACAATTCAGTCACACTTGGCCTGAGGCTCAGCTTTCCTGCTCCAGCATAGAGTCCTCCATGGCCTGCACGTGGGTATCTGCTCCACCATTGAACCTCCATGGGCTGCAGGGAGCTCCTTTGCCTTCTCCTACTCCATGTGGTTGAACTGGGTGTCTGAGATTCTCTGTCCTCCCCCTCCTCCTCCTTCCCCCTGGCAACGAAGCTCTCTCTCTCTCTTTAGGCTGATGGTCTATTTTGTTCAGGCCAATGGCCTCTCCTCCAGGTTCTCTCCGTCTTCTTCTTTTCAAGACAGTCCTTCCCCTCACAAATATGGATTCACAGAGGCATTTCTGTAGTGCTCATTGGCTCAGCCTGGGGTGGGGGGGTACACCTTGGAGCCAGGAGAGCTTTTGAAGCTTATCACAAGGTGGCCCCTTCCCCCACTACCAAAAACGTCACACCCCCCCCCAGTGCCACAAACCCAACACAGTATGTCTTTGTCCTCCTGACTGTGGTGCCAACACCTACCAGCTCTTCCTGTTTCAAGAGCAAGGCTCCCACCCCAGTTACAATCCCCTGAATCTCTGCTGAAGTTTTATTTCAGCAGTAGATTCAATTAAAGTGTGGATGTATTTACTGCTCTATCACACTGCATGTTTCAAGGTCATCTGGGAAACTTGGAAGAAACTGCCAGTTTACAGCTGCTAATAGTCTTTGAACTATATTAATGTTTCAGGTATGGGCATGTTGTTGTGTTGCCTTTAAATGTTTAGTCAGCTGAAGCGTTTCAGGGATACTAAGTTTCATTTCAGTTTTAGTTTACCTTTAGGATTATTTTCATGACCTCTTAGCTGAGAGCTGAGCTTTTGGTCATGATCTCTCGCAGCTTCTGTCCTGTTGCAGCTGTGTCTGTACAGCAGCATCACTACCATGATGGTGAACCTTGCCAACACATCTAGCATACGTGGTGCCATTTGGGATTGATCTTGCAGCAGTTAGCCCCCACCAACTATCACTCAATGTGTGTTTTGAGCCTGCCCACCCTTGGGTCTCAGGACACAGCAAGGGATATGCTTTCCTGAGCTCCCAATGCTTGCCATGATCAGTCACTGAGACTAAGAAGTGGTTCTTTGTCTGTAGCAATTAAATAATTCTGACCCTTTATCTAGTGAACTTGTTTGGATCTATGCAAGGATGAACCTCATGTACCCTCTGAGCAGTGACCATGCTGCTCACCTACCTTCTGGGCTCCTGCTTTATATATAAGCTTCCTCTCATCTCCTACCTCCTATCAATTAATTGCTCTCTGCTTTTTTTTTCTTCCCCTGAGTATTCTGTGAGGCAGGTGCTATATAGATGGATTTTTCTGAGCTATTTCTTGATACAGCTTCCCCGCCCTTCAAACTCTCTTCACTAGCTTTGCTGCAAGGAAGCTGCAGCGCATTGTCTGCTCTGCGTAGGCTACTCATTCTGCTGTGAAGCACTTGTCTTAGGCATGCTGTGAGCAGGTTCAGCTTTAATTGAAAGGAATGTCTTTTAATCTGTGCCACCTGAAGCTTCAGTCAGCATGCTTTTTCTTTTGGGGTTAATCTAATAATTTTCCTTGTCCTGGTGCCGTTGCAGTTATGCTATGAAGGATGTATAATGTGGCTTTTTTGAGCTGTGACTGCTACTTTGTGTGGCACCAAACCGAGGTAGCCTTGCTGGTGGGGTGATGCCCACTTTCTGTTAGGCATTTGACTTAGTGTTTGTGTGTTGTTTCTGTCTCCACACCAGACAGCTTGTCCCCCTGGGATACTCATGTGAAGAAAGCCTTACTCCATGATAATGCCTCTTCAGGATTGTCATAGAGCCCATGGATTATGAGGCAAATATCTATGTAGAAGTAAAGTGAGGCTCTCCTGCTCCATGCTGCAAAAGTCCCGTGTCTAGTACAGGACAGGTACTCCACACTGAGGTCATGTGCTACCTTGTGAAGCACCAGCTCCCTGCACATAAGCCCTCACCCAAATCTGACCTTCACATACCATGTGGGCCTTGTTGTTTGCCTCTTTTCTGCCAATTTAAAGTCATAGAAATTCACTCAGAGACTTTAAGGCTCACGGTCTCCCTCAGCTATGGTACTTTCTGTACGTCTCTGATAGGATTTTTCTTGTGACAGCCATTATGTGTGACTCAATTTGCAGAACGGTCACCTCTGAAGTCTTTTTCTTCTGCTACACTCATAAGCCTTCCTTCTGCATTCTTTCTCTCCTCTGCTATGCTTGTGTCTGCTTGCTGAAGAGCATCCACTGTTTTCTTTTCCTTCTAGGGTTAATTTTTAAGCTGCTCTAGGACTCATTGAAGAATCAGACAAGTGCAAATACCATCACAAAGGAGCCGGTGAGACCATGTAGCTGGGGACAAGGAATGGAAGGGCTGCTTGCAATGACAGCTTGCCACTAGCTCAGCTTAGCTGCTGTGCCAGGCTGTACCCACTTTGTGATCCAACCAAAGTCAATATATGGAGCATGGCCTTTTATATACATCTGCATGGATAGCAAAGCAGTGCTGCTGTGATTGCTCTTTTCTTTTTCTGTAGCGTTTTCAACTTCTGATCTGTTGTATCTATAGGAACAGAGTTAGATCTGGCACGGCACTCAGGCAGAGAAGAGAGAAAGTCAAGGCAATACAGCTTCAGTGCTATATTTTTTCTCCCTCTACAATCTTGATAATGTTAGTAGCCTTCAAAGTGCTACTTCCAGAACTTTCTACACAGTTTCTGATAAGCACAGGTCATGCCTGCATTGCACCTCAGCCGCTCAGATCAAAAAGCAGTTTAAAACAGACTTGCTCACTGATTATTGGTGTGTGCCTTTGCATTGCTATAAGGGGGAGCCTACCTCTTTAATCCCTGCTAAACCATGTACCAGGGTGGCTCCAGCATCTCTGTATCCTAACTGGTGTCCTAAGGGGGAATGCTGTGCTGACTTGTCTGCCTTTGCCAGCCACAGACCCTTCAAGTGACCCCAGCAGGGCAGCCGAGGTGGGCACGCTGTGTCTGCCTGCGTGGAGGGGAGCCTGATGGCTCCTCGGCACCTTGTGTGCCTCCTGCAAAGGAGGGCGAGTTGTCCTTCAAATGGGTCTGAGAAAGGTATTGCTGCTAGCATCCCTTATGAGAGATGCTGTGAATCAAACCCCAGGATTAGCAGTATGGTCTGAAGACAACGAAGAGCAGAAAACCCTTTTTGTTTTTATAAAAATCAGCCCTAGAAATCCTTTTGTCATACCAGAAATGGGGGAGGAAGGAACATGGTGTCTCACTGCTGAGAAAACTTACCAGACCTCACCAAACGACAGACCTGTTACCGGACTGTAGAGAGCTGATGCTGGAAGATGATTTCTGCAGATATGCTGTCTGGATGTTTAGTTCTATGTTACTAGTTTCAAAATAAGGTTACATGATATTGGGTGATTTAATTAATTTAGGAAATCTTCTGTGCAAAGTAATTTACTGAGTCATAAAACCTATGATATTTCAGACTTCTCTAAGTGTAAAAGAATATAGTACCTCGTTTGTTAAACTTGCATTTAAAAAAAATTTCCACTATAGGGGAAGCCTAGCAGTTGCTCTTATTCACAGTTTGCTCAACTTGAACTACTGTTCATCAACACTTTTATTTAAATTGCTGAGAAGATGTAGCTATTCATCTGTTTCTTTGTGTTTTCCAGCAGCAATGCAAAGATTGCACGCAAGCTGGAATTAGCCTTTTAACAAATTCAAAACATGCTGTGACTAGCCAAAATTTGTGGGAAAAACTATCTTAAAAACCCACCAACAAGCTTTGTCAAAAGTAATGTGATATCTGGGCACAACTGTTGATGTGGTAACTGTTGATTTCCTCTTTGGCTAGGGGTTGTTCCAAGGAATGGTGTCAAGAATTGCTCTCTGGTGCACGCAAAATTTTCTCAAACTAGTAAGACACTGAATTTGTCACGCCAAAGCCCAAGATCTCCACATCAAACATGAAGAACTGGCAATTGTAGGTGTGAGGGGAGTTTGGACTGGAGTTTAAGCTCAGGGCCTGTATTTTAGGTGCAGCATAAATGTACTTACAGTAAAATAATCCCTCTCCTACCCATCTAACCTGACAGCTCCTGCCTTAATGTAAGGCAGCCTCTTTAAAAATGCTGCTGTGCCGCCTGCAACGCTTCTGGGGTGATGCAATGTATATAAAGCTACCACAAAAAATGCTGATACGGCGAGCCTATCTTAATTACAAAGAACAAGTTTTTAATGGATATTAGATGCTGTTATGTGAAAAGATCTTCCACTAACACCCTTTCTCCCCATTAACCAGTGCTGTTTCTTGTTGTGGCTGCTAAACTTGCTATGATCTCTCCTGTTTTTCAGAAACAGAGAGTTATTTCCTTGTGGCAGTTCTGTCTTCCTTGGCCCTGTAGCGCTCAGTGGTTGAACTTCCTGGAACCGGGAAGGCTTTGATTTAACGTCAGGCACTGATCACAGCAGAGGGTAACTGAGTGAAATGTAATGGCCTGTAAAATACAGGTCATGGCTGATGGTGTCCAAGTCCTTCTTTAGCTTTGAACTTTGTAAATGCTGTAGAAACATCAGCTTTGCAAAGCTGCAGAAGGGGAGGGGGAAATAAACCAAAACCAGTACCCTTGCTCCTTAGAAAGGGGATTCCATTGAGAACTGAACCATTATGGTTCTCGTGCTTGGTTTGCTGCTACAAATCACACCTTCGAGGGTCTCTCTTTGGCAGGCTGGGTCCAGGAGACCACGCACATGTGTGAACCAGCCCCTGCGGGACGAGCAAGTCACGGAAAAGCCTTCTGCAGGGCAGATGCTCCCCAGGGCCTAATTCAGCAGCAAGAGCCACTGCAGCTTTTAATTTTCAAATGAGGCCTGCTGCCTGAGCACATGCACGCTTCCCTGCACGCCTGCGTGGTGGTTTCACCCCATCCAGCCGCAAATCGCAGCGCTTCAGTCCCTGAGCCTTCGGGTGCAGTTCGTAGAGTCATCATAGAATGTTGCAGGTTGGAGTCTCCTTCTCTGGAGACATTCA
>NW_010321315.1:0-25585 GCF_000700745.2 Antrostomus carolinensis
TAACTCTAATGAGGCCTTAGCTTTCCTAGTTCCTAGGAGTCAGGGGCTCCTGAACTGGACACAGTACTCCAGGCAGGGCCTCACAAAAGTGGAGCAGAGGGGGAGAATCACCTCCCTCAACCTGCTGGCCACACTTCTTTTGATGTAGCTACCAAGCTCCTTTAGCACCGATTCCCTCATAGTAGCTTTTCCTTCTTAACTACAGGCATTAACATGTTGTCTTTTTTCTGTCCTTCGGCTGTAATTCCTTTCAATTTAGTGTTGGGGTTTTTTTGTTTTGTTTTTTCTTCTTTCTGATCAAAGACATGTGTCTAATCTAGTAAGACAAATGCATGGATCTTCATCTGTGAGTATGACCCCCTGGTGCTATCACAGCCAATGACTAGCTGAGGTTGTTGATTCTGGTAGTTTTTGCAAACAAGAATTCATAAAGAAGGATATTCTGGAGAAATATACATTAGAAAAAATATTAGGAATGTTCTGGAGGGAGGTTTAGGTGTCCATTATGAATGAGAAATCTGGCTGTTAACTTTTCACTCTATTCTGTCAAAACCTCTTCTGAAAACATAAATCAACTGCACTCTGATCCAGATGCAAAGTATTACCATAGTTTAGCTACTCCTAAACACCAGCTTCCTCTCAGGTAACTTCTGGCATGTCTACCTCCTTCACAGTGGAACTCTACCTGTTTGGACATTACCAACCTGATACCCAGGTCATCTGTTTCATCTTTTATTTGCATGTGTAAAAACATTACATGGTGTTTTCATGTCTATGCGATCAATTACAGGATTATACATGTGGCCCAAGTGGGAATTCTTCCTTAATGAGTAACTGGACCAGGCGCTACTTGCGTAGACCAGAAACAACATCTGGAAATCATAAAATTAAATTTTCTTATTATAGTTTTATTTCATTATGGCAAAGGATGAGCTGATTACTTAGACAGAACAAGTGAAAAGTCAAATGAAAAAAACATCCATTCTGTGTCACCCTTTGTACATGCAAAGCAATCACAGATGTTTAAATTACTACAACATGCTAGTATAGCACACTTTTGTTTTATCTGTGGATGGCATGAGTTATTATTGATACAATCTCTTTTATTCCTTAAAACACATTCTGATTATTTTCATAAGACATAAAAAATTTGAGGGACTTGATGGTCTTTTCAGTCATCAGATAGAAGGTTACTTAACTTCACTATCAACTGTGCTGCTTCCAAGTAAGTTTTGAGCCTATTCTTTGCTATCATTCCCTCTATTTTCCTCTATCACAACTAATGCAAAGAACAATTGCTACACCAGCTCAAAATAAATCTAGCTCATAAACTGAAATTTTCTTATTGTTACTGTCATTAGAGTTTGCTTTGGTCCTCTCTCAAGCTGCGTGGAATACTGCAGATGTGTTCAGAATACTCATCCTCATCTGCTGCTTAGACCATGGTTATTATTTCTTGAAATCTTTCTCTTGCTGTCTTCTTTCTACATCATTTCCTCATACTTGCACATCCAGCCTCCTTTCTAATTCTCTAATTTCGCCTCTTTTACTGCATTCTCCTCTCTTTGGATGTGTTGCAATTGCTCTTCGGGTTTCAGTACATTGTCCTGATGCAGTTTTATCTTGCTCCAAACTTGTTATTAAAAACATAATTCGTGTCCAGATTGACCCATTTTCTACTTACTTGTATTTATGTATACTTCACAAATACTTCAGGCAATATAATTAAAATAGTAATAATTATTGTAATTAATACTGCTGATATGGACAGGGAAATACATTTCCTTCGCTTACTTGTCTATTCCATAAATTCGGGTGACTGCAATATTCTCCAAAATGACCACAATAAGCAGGGGTAGAGTAGCTGAGTAGTCATCAAACATCGTCACAAAATAATTTCCAGAGCGCTGCACAAAGATCAGGCCAATAAAAAATGCTACCAAGCAGCAGATCACTGGAAAAAAGGACAGAAACTTGAGCCATAATTATAATGAAGTTCCACAGAGAAAAAGGAAATAAAGAGAGCTCGAAACAGCTATATAAAAATATACTTTAACACATTATTTCATATAATCAAAGTTGATAACATTTTCCTATTTGGGGAGTCTCAATTTTAATGACATTAGGAATCCTACCTATTCCCTATATAAAAGAAAAGTTATGAAATTAGAAGTAATTAGTGGAATTGCCCTAATACAGCAGTCTCAATTAATCAAGTGACTATTTCTCATTAAACATTTAACTTAATGTGAATGCAAGGCTAAAATAAGGAGAACTGGTAAGCTAAACATCATACATCATATTACTTGGTCACTAGACCACTTTTTGGAATTTAGAAGTTAAAAGGACCAAAGTTTCAGACTGTGATTCTAAAAATTAAAAAGGCTTTCCCTAGATAATTCACAGCATGAACTTCCTTTAGGATCTAACTAAAGGTATCTGTGCGCTAAGCAACCTCATTCTTGCCCTTTCTTTTGTTTACGGACAACCTAAAATATACTTACTGAATGCTTGATCCTGCAGTAATGAATCTCAGTATTATTTTTTCCTACTAAATTCATCAAGAATAGGACTGACAGACACAAAATAAGTAAAATTTCAATAAACCACAAAATCAGTTGTAGGTTCAGCACCAGTAAGACTCATTCTCCCACTTGAAGTGCCTTTTTTCTCCCCCCACTCAGAACTTAGGCTGAGGATACACCTATGCAGTCTAAAATTAGGTAAAATTAATCTGGGTCAAAGTACAAAATATCCTAATTGAATACACCTATTGCATAAATCCCAGATAATCAACTATTATTGATTAAAGTAGTGAAAGGAAGACAATGACACTTTTTTTAAAATACTGATATATAAGACCAATCACTTTTTTCAACCTTGTAGTTAACTACTGTTATAGTGACTTTCAGATAATAGAAATTTAGAACTAAAGAGATTGTTACAAATTTATAGGAACTCCTAACGCAAGACAACAAAACCAAAAGAACATAGATAAAATCTCCTCAACTTGAGACTCATTTTTTACACTAAGTTGTGTTACTGACCCTGAGAAAAGGATAAGGCCACCAGAACTGTGCATATGTAAATTTAGAAATCCTTGTTATCTTTATGTTCTCCCATTGTGTCTTACCATTACACCTCAAAAATATGCATCTTTAGATGTAAACCAAGGCTCTGGTAGGTATACTCATCATAATTTGGCACATACACGTGCAGACTCTGATTTGGAAATACTTGAACATAAAATAGCTTTAAGCATATGAGTCACTTTCCCTGAAGTCAAGAGGGACTGAAGTGGAACCATAGTGCAAAGAGTTGCAAATGTGCTCACACTCCTGTAAAACTCGAAGATTTGTGGGTTTTAAGTACAAACCCTACTGCAGTCATAGTCCTTGTTAAATCCTGATATTGCATGAAGTATCAGGCATTTCAATTTTAAAAGTTAATTACAAAAACACCACATGAAGTTGTAATCTTTTGAGTACAACTGAGTTTAGCAAAAATCATGCCTGCAAAGCACTCAAAAAAACCCTACGAGAGTAAGGCAGTTCTTGAATATTCCTTTATCTTAATAGGCTTTTTTGTCAAACGCAGTAACAAGGAATTACCATAAAATGCCCCATTACTCCAGAGTAATGACTATACATCACAGTATTTGCATATGTACTTAGGAAGAACAGCTAATTTCTGAATGGTTCACTGGTTATTCAGTAAGAATTTAAGAGCTGATAAAGTGTTAAATAGGTTAGGACTTCTGAAAAAACAGTTGGTTTATCTTTATGAAGAATTTTATTCTTAGATCTAGCAAAGCAAAAAAAAAAAAGTTTTCTGTTAAATATTATGGGTTAACTCTTATAAAATATTATTATTTCCTTCATAGATTTAGGTAATGTTAAAGCAGCTTATATACTGTTTATTTTCTATCCCTCCTGTATCCCTCCACAGGTTTTGAAACAACATCCATATTTGTGCGTAACACATCAAGTTCCTTGTAGCTGTCCTGAAGATTTTCAGAAACTTAACTTACACAATTTATGCTGATGTTCTGTCTCAGAGAAATTGCTAAAAGATCATCAGAGCTACATGAACAGGCCACACCTCAAGTAACATTGTGCACTTAAAAAAAACTCACCTAGACATCTTGTTTAAGAACCTTTCCACATTCAAGAGGAAAAATATGTTCCTCTAGAGAGTAACTGTAATGAATTTTAACATAATAAACTTTTCAAAAGTTAAGATTTCATTTGACCTACTTAGGAATAATTTACAGTGATTTGCAATGTATTGTCATTCTTTCCTTTTCCTTTGTTTCCCTGATCTGTGACACAGGCTGGAATAGAAAGTATTCTGGAAGCGATCAGAAGGACTGATCATATAGAAACTTGTAACAGAAATCCTTCATTAAAATTTAAGTTATAGAATGTTCCTGCTCTTGTAGCATTCAGGAAAAGGTTTTACTTGCAGATACTGAAGTGCCTGTGCATGGAAGTACAATTTGGAATACAGTGATTTATACTGAAAACTTTCATGTTAATAAACAAGACTTCACATTCTCAAAAAGATTTTTAGCTTACTGCTCTAGCAAGAAAATAAAGTTTGTGCAACTTACCAGTAAGAATTTCTTTCCTGACTTTGAAGGTATCAACAATGGGTGTGATGATGCCTTCGATGGTTCCAAACATACTTCCAAGTCCCAAATTTACCAACATGAGGAAGAACATGACTGACCAGAAGGGAGAAGCAGGGAAGTGGGTCATTGCTTCTGTAAAGGCAATAAAAGCTAAACCGGTTCCTTGAACTGCCTGCCAGTGAGAAAAAAATCCATGTTATTATTCATGGACAGTATTTTTGTGTGACAGTCTGACTTTATGTTCAGGCAGTGTCATTGATTAAATCTTGAAGTTAGAGTGGGAAGCTACTATCTAGTACGTGATTCTTCCAAACCTGCAAACTTAATACTATTTACTGAAATATTAAATTCAACTGAGAATCTGTAAGTTGACTGATATTAACACACTTCTTCCTCTCTTTCCTTGACAATTTTGAAGGAGAGCTATTACACAGGACTGCTACAAAATACACTGTGTCCTCTCCAGTAAGTATAGTAAGGACTTAATTTCTATACCTATTTGTTTCAAATTTCAATGGCAGGAATAGTATAGAAACTTTTAATGTCTAAGTCGACGATTTGGCAATTATATAATAAGTAAAGAATAATTTTTTACTTTCTAGTGAAGTAGTATTCCCACTACTTAATAATTTTTAATAATTATATCTTAACATTAGAAGACGTCAGTTTGAGATGCTGAATAGGTACACCTCTGTTTAGTCTTTGTAAAAATTCTCATACTCAACTCTTCTAAAAAAATCAGACTGTTAAAATTTCCTGAGGAGAGTAATATAATGATCAGAATATATTATAAATCAGTGAAGATTATATGAAGGCATTGGACCCAAAAGTTCTCAGGTGAGCTGCAGAGAACCATATTTTTATATGGATCAATATAGGTGCGCTGCTCGTAGGTACACTGGACTGATACTCTGTGTAAGTATACTTAACAGTTTACTTCAGGCTTACAAATATTAATCCATTCATAATCTCTGTATTTCAGACTTAATTACTCTCACCTTGTCAAGTTCATCTTCAATTTGACAAGATTTCAAACCAAGAGAATCAAACTCTTCTTCTTTAACTTTCTGAATAATGTCATAAACTAAATTGTAATCTTCTGCTGTAATGCTTGAGAAATTGATATGATGTGGGATCATATCCTGGCTCAGATTACCTATTTTCAAAAGTTTTAAAACCTTCTCTGAATTTCTGTAAAACACAATAAAACACAGAAATTAAACTTGATGATCTGTATTAATCCATAAATGAAATATACCATAAAAATAATAAGAAAAATAAATAGATTTCATACTGGATAACACATTTTTCATTTATGATATTGGCTTTGAAGCCCAGAACTGCAAACACCACCAAAGTTGCCAGCACAGAAGTGAAAAAATTGATGAAGGACACCAGTACAGCATCAAAATGGCAGTTGTTGTCTCTCTTGTTGTAGCTTGAAAAGGCAATGACTCCACCAAATCCAAGCCCTAAGGCAAAGAACACCTGAGTAGCAGCTTCTCTCCAGACCTTGGGCTCCAGCATTATTTCAAGCTGTTTGAAATTAGATATAATATATGTCAGCTATAAAATGCATTTCTACTATATGAAAAGACAATAGAAACTAAAAAAAAAAAACCAGGAAGACAACCTACATCATAAAATGCTAGTACTCTGCTACAAATGTATTTTCATTATGACAAAATGAAAACTGAATGTAACACCTTAAGTTTAGCAAACTTATATAAAATAAGTAGAAATTCTGTCCCATGATATTACCCTTAAATGGAAACATGCTATACAGCATGTTCCCAACAGTGAGACACTACTGGAGCATATGATGATAGCAACTAGTGATACTGAGAAATAAGAGAGAACATTCATCTTTGGTGGGGTTGTTTGGGGGTTTTTTGCCCTTTTTTTTTTTTTAACAGTATTTACTGTCTTTTTTTTTTTTTACAGTATGTGTATTGACAGTTGTTAGAATTAAGATATATTTTGGGATTATCAGTCCTCTTATAAATGCAGCAAGTATGTTGAAAGTGGTTTTGTAGTTACCTTTTTTAAAAAAAAAAAAAAAAAGTTACCATGAGATACACATACTTATATGGAATTTTATTACATGCAAATATGTAAAGCAAATGCAGCATATGAAAAAAACATTGGCCACCACAATCTGCATAGTCCACAAGTCAAATCTCCCTTTTACTCAGATGCCTTGAATTTACCCTAAGTTAAACGGGTCATATATTTCAGGGGCAACTAAGTCTTTTCTCAAAAAATTGAACTGTAATGCTCAGATGACCACACTTCAATAAATATCTTTGTTACAAAGTTATGCGTCATCATCTGTCTATTTCAGATGCTTCTAGATACTGAATCATAAAAAAGAAGTACATGTGAGATTTAAACATTAGATTTTTTCAAGTTGATATCGGGCCTCCATTCATTTAACAGTGACAGTCCTTACATCTGCATATGTGATTTTCTTTTTAAACCCTAGGCTTATTGAAAATAGTAAAACTAGAAACCATCAGCATAGATGCCAGCATCATTGACTGTCTTATTCTGAGGAACAAAGAAATCTGCTATTTGTATGAAAACATTTTGAAAAATTTTCCAGTTTCCCATAAAAGTATAATATTTATTAAAGACAGGTAGAAGATACCTTATTTATTTATTTACATATAGACAATACACAATATATTTGGGAAAAAAACAACAGAAAGTTTTTATGTCAATAAACTTGTTCCTGACTTTTTTTTTTTTTGTTATAATTACAATGCACAAGTAGCTATTGCAGGCAGTTGAATTTGCCTGTATAGCACAGTCATGCTAGAGCTGTTCCACCAGAGGGACCTCGAGGAATAGTTTTAATTTTACCAAAGCTGTAAATGGTTTAAAAATCAAAAAAACTTCTCGCTTTCTGCAATATATCGTTCGGTATTATCAAAGGTGGTATACACTCAGGTATACATTGCCTAGCATTTCAAAATAAACTTGCCATTAATTCTTGACATTGATGCTATTATATTTTCTGTGAAATTTTAGGAGCTCTGTATTGAAGCTTCATACAGTCCCACAGTTTCACTGCAGTACTTGACTTTAAAGTGGGCTTTGCCAATATCTTTCTTTAGGTTTTTCATTAAGGTTATTATTTAGAATTTCTGCTTTGTTCATCAGCCATGCCAAACAGAGAAATTCTCCCCTTCTTCATTATCCCTGTGCTCTCACACCTGCACCAATGTGTGCCACTCCTCTGCTGTGCTGACACAGCTCTTCTGTGGGAATGTGTTGTGACCGTCTGTGATCAAAATGTGGTCATAGAATCATAGGATGGTTTGGGTTGGAAGGGACCTTAAAGATCATCCAGTTCCAACCCCCCTGTCATCAGCAGGGACACCTTCCACTAGACCAGGTTGCTCAAAGCCTTATCCAGCCTGGCCTTAAACACTTCCAGGGATGGGGCATCCACAACTTCCTTGGGCAACCTGTTCCAGTGTCTGGCCACCCTCACAGTGAAGAACTTCTTCCTAATATCTAATCTAAACCTACCCTCTTTCAGCTTAAACCCATTTCCCTTTGTTTTGTCATTAACCGCCCTTATGAAAAGTCATCTGCTGAACTAATTGAGGCTGAAAAGATGTTTCCCCCTCCCCTCTCATGTCTACTACCTGGATTATTTTCAACCTAGATCAGTTTAGTAGTCCCTTTAACAGTCTGCCTGCCCAAATAAATTGTTAGCACAATTGAGTGAACGGAAACAACAACAGGTGGGGGAGTCTGAATTCCTTCAAGTAGTTTCTTCATACTCCTGAGTATGCCCCTGACTACTCAAACATGTTGTTCCTATAGTATAGATAGTCACAAGCATTTTAGATGGGTGTGAATAGATTTATAACATCCCTTCTCACCTCCGTAGTTATAAAAACAAAAGGTCTGTAAACACATTCCTGGTAATAGTGTTGACCGTAAAAAAAAATATATGCTTAGACCTGATGCTATCTTGGTATGACAACCATAAGAACCATGGTAAGGAAGGCCAAGTGGTGAGTACTTACACTACTTTAGTATTAAAGATAGGTCTTCTGTACTTTGGGCTACTATGCAAACAGCATTAATTTCTAAAAAGGAACAAATTTGGCCTCTTTCAAAAGTGGTAAGTTAATTATACAAATACATGACAGCATTCCAGGTAAGGTTTTTCACTGTGACATTCCAGAACATCCCAGAACTAGGCATTTTAATCCTAGAGAACTACAAGATTTAAGACTCACTTCTCTTTTCAGTGTTTGGAGCTTTCTAAACATCCTGTAAATAGCACTTTCAGTTGCTTAGTTTTATAAAGGCATCTTACTCTGGGAACCTTCACTTGCAGGAGGTAGCTCTACAAAGACTCTTGGAATACTTACAGCCTTTGAACCTTAGGGCTTGATATTCTACCACTGAGGTCAACAAAAATTTTGTAATTCAACCAAACAGAAATGTGGCCAAATGTTCTATGAAGACAATAAGCTTAAATGAGAGCATTCATAAATAGTCAAACTGCTACTGAAACTTTAAAACACTGCAAACAGAAATTAAGCACATACCTTGGGTGTGAACATGTGACGAATTCCATCCACTGACCCATTAAGGAGCAGTCCTCTGATCAGAAAGCATAAAAGTACCACATAAGGAAAAAGGGAACTAAAATACATGATCTGAAAAACATTAAGAAAAAATTTAACATGACATCTGTGAACTTCGTTTTCAATAGCTTCATTCACTACTCGGTATGTTTTGGACATATGACTGAATTGATAATCATATGCTCTGAGAAATACACAGAACACTTCCCTTTACCCTTGTCTCTGCGGAAGAAAGCAAAATCACACGACTTCAAAATAAATTCTGTACTGTATTAAAACAATACGGTTGCCACTGTGTGGACTAACTGATAACAAACTGCTGGGCTTCCAGGGAAATTCAGTGTGAATTCAATGAGATGAAAACAAGAAAAACAGTAGACTGTTTTAGAAATGCTTCACTTTACCATACTAGGTACTTGAATAAAAGTGCATTTGTAAAGACATGCAGCATGCATAGAAACCCATTCTATCTTCAGGAGAGAAGACAAGAGTCAACAGAAAGTATATAACCAATAGATTCTAATCACTTGCTTACTGCCAAAAAAAAAAAAAAATTAGTAATCATATATGATCTTTCATTCTCCATCACTGAAAAGCAAATCTATTCTGTCATTGAAGTTTCATAAAATGATTATCTCGCTAAACTTACTAGTTGTTTCTTTAACCAAAATATACTAACGAGGTCACAGAAATTTCCATCTCATTGACAAACTTTTTAATACCACATAATTTTTCAATTGGAACATATTATTTTTAACCTGAAAATCCCACTGAAATCAACAGCGCTAGTAAATCATTCACTAGCTAATCCAGCTGGCTGCATGGAGAGGAAAGAAGACAAGGTGACCTATTGAGATGCAAAAGGATGGTTAGTCATTAGGCAAAAGAAACAATCCAGAATCCTGAGAAGCAGCTGTGTCAATGACAGAAACATGGATACCAATGACAGTAACAACAAAAATGGCAAGGCATTTTGAGGACCTGGGTGCACTGCAGTCATGCTGTGAGTACACATGGAAACTTAATTCCTTAGACACTCAGAAACACACAGACTTATACCACAAAATAAAGCTGAGGTACAGTTACTTGCAACAGTTATGTTGATAAGAACAGAAATTATTCTTCTTCAGATCTCAATTCCCACTAAATTACTACAATTCCCACTAAAATTACTACAATTTTAATGCTTAACTACTAACATTCCTCTACTTGAGATTATACATTTGTATAATCTGGGGTGAGCCACAGCTTCTAACCTGCTCCTACAGATTTCATGAGAATAAACAGAGGGTGTGGTTACAAAAATGTCATTAAATGTTTCAAAGTAAAACATGGTCATTTAGGTAAACTCACTGAGGTACTCACTTTGCCTGAAGACTGAATGCCTTTGATCATGGCTAGACATACCATCACCCAGGCAGCCAGCAAGCAGATAGTCATCTTCCAATTTAAACCTCCGCTCTCTGACAGAGAGCTGGAAATATTCAGCGCTTCTCTGTACCAGTAATAAGTGGTTGCAGAACTTTTTTCACACTCTGGCTCCACAACTGTCAAGAGATGTTAGCAAGTAAAGAGTGGATTCAGGACAGAAGCATTCTCCCAACACTTCTTAACAACATTCTACCAATTCTGAATATCTGAATTGTGGTGTCACCATTTACTGAGATATTAAACTCTCAAAGAGGCTTAAGACATTGTCTAAAAGAGAAAGTGACTGCTATTGGTGAAAGGTTCTGGGTATATCCTTTTGGGATAATACGTTCCTCTGCATATCACCAATCCAAGACCTTGGCAGAATTTATTTTTCATTTAAGCACTAAATAGTAGGTAGGCTTAGATGTAGGCATACATTCCATTTATCACACTTATGTGTAATTCTAGTGTAATTCTGCTTTACTCACATTACTGAACAGTTTAAGAAATTGTATGTATCTAGACATACAACACATAGAAAGAATTCTAAGAAAATACTTAACTTTTTTATAAATTATTTGTATCTGACAGTCAATCATATCTATAAACGAGGTCCTGAGTCGAGGTTCATTAATGAAAAAAAAAAAAAAAAAAAAAAGACTAGTTTTAAGAAACCTAACACAGGAGTCAGATCTTCACTGAAATAAACTGCCAAAAATGATGTTATCAAATATAACACTTTTCTTTGTTTAAGCTTAGTTCAGATGACCTCTGCTTAGGTTAGGTTGACACTATATCTTAATGTTTAGGCAGGATAAGAGTACATAAAAAGAAAAACACTGTGGTTTGATTAACGGACAATAGCTTGTGAAATACAGTCAGTTTGACTGTATGCCAACATGCACATATAGTGATTATTTCAAACAACTGAAGGAAGCAACTCCAGCAAAGACACTATAAAAATGTTGTACAACTTTTAAAATGTCTCTGGTTGTGTTCTTTATTAAAGGGGTAAAAAAAAAAAAAAAAAAAAAAAATCACAGAAAGGTAACTATAGAGAATTTAAGATCTGAAATAAAAAGAAATGAAAAAACAAAATCATATTTCAAGAGCAATAATAATGCAAAGTGTGTAACTATTACAAGATAACCAAAACCAAGAGATAAGGAACTTCTATTGTATAATACATCCATTTGAGACCATCTCATTATAGCAACAAAACAATGACCAACTATTTATTTTTTATTAGTTTACAAGCAAACAACTCTTTTCTCATCCAGATTTCATTGCTGTTTACAATTTTCTGCTTTGTTAGTAATGCAACATTTTTTGCTTTGTAACCAAGAAGTATCCTACTAGTTGAAATGTAGAAATATCCTTCTTCCACCTTTGTTTTTCACCAAGAAACCAGTATCAAAATCAGAAAAAAAAAGTAATCACAAATTCTTCTTTTTTCTTCAACACACTAAACAGCACTCTCCTAATTTCATTACTCTTTAAAATGCTGTTGACAGTGATGTTACTCTGCAAATACAGCATATTTATCATTGATTACGTTCCTTTCTTGTATTTTTTCCAAGTATCATAGTGTAACACCTTATTAAGATGCAAAACCAGCTTTGTATACAACAGTTTCCCATACATATCTCTTCCAATAGTATTTTCTCCCTTTTATTTGAAAATCTCAAATTTTATATATTTTCTCTGATTTTTAATAACATTAGCATAGACTTACAGGTATGAGATGTATTTTTAACTAAAGGACACTGGTCCCATGGTAATGGATGCTGAAAAGACTGGGAAAAGTAAAACAGACTCCATCCAATAATAACATTGTAGTACAGGGCCACAAAGAAACATACCTATAAGAAAAGAGACATACCAAAAAAGTTAACTATATTTAAAAAAAAAAAAAAATCCCTACTGAACAACTGTGTATTTCTGTACATCTGTCACTGAACCTAATTTTAACTAAAATAAGTCAGAATAAGAACTGAATGTAAAGTACCTGACATTTTATAAATTTTCACTTTTCTCTGTATTTACCATATAACACCTCTCTTTTCACACACTTTTTTCCTCCAGAAGACTACTTTTCAAAAGAATCACAAAATACAAGTTGACTGGTTTTACAGACATATCTGTTTTAATATTTTTTAATGTACTAATCTAAGTTTTAAGCTCTTCCAAAACATTGTCAACTGACTTGAAGCCCAGCTTCAGTGGACTTTTCCTACAGCAAAACAGTAAGTCTAAATCATACAGGTTGAAAGCAAACCACACAATTAATGTTAAAAACTTACTACGCAGCTTGCAAATCCAATTCCTCCAAGTTTGGGGCTGATATAATTCCACACACCAATACTCCCTCGGCGGATCCTCTGCCCCACAGCAAGCTCCAAGAAAAAGAGTGGTATCCCTATTATCAGGAGCAAGATTAAGTATGGCACAAGATAGGCACCTATGAAAGGAACAAAGTATAAATCAGTGAGAGGGAAAAGAGTCAGCACTCGACACAACAAATGTGAAACCTTCTAATACCTTCTGAGTTTGAATTAGTGTCATTCACCACAGCTTTTCTGATCATATGCAAAGACTATTTACATGAATCTTGGCCATATATCTTGTAAGATAGGAAAAGCCCAGAGACACTGAATTTCTAAACCATTGTTAACATTTTGAAGCAGATCTTACTGAAAGCGAGTTATTATGTGATCTAGTTGTTTGCTTGTGTGAAATTCTGGGCATTTAATCAAACTTTTAAAGAGATATAGTGATGCAATCAGGAGCTGAACCAACATTTCTTAAAAAACTCTACACCTTGACTTGTAACAGAGCAGCAAGACTGAATTTATAAAGGAAATACAGAACACTGCATACAACATTCTGAATTTCATCTGATCGTAAGCTGTTTCAGAAGACTGTTCCTGTTGATTTCTCCGCGTGCACCTCAGACGCTCAGAAAGCGGACAACACAATGTACAGTATAATGATTCTATGCAGCTAAGCAAGAAAACTGTATGAGCCCATTTCTACCAGGCTCCAGACAGAGACTAGAGCCATGAGGTAGAAAAAGAAATGTAGCATTGTAGATCCAGATCTTGCAGGTCTCATAAATTCTCCTTAAAGATATATTTGAAAATGTAACTGTTACTTCACTGTTAGACATGTATACGTAAAACAATTCATTTTTTTAAGGTCTTATTCCCAGGAAGTGGTCACGTATAATTCTATCTTCAGGGTGTATCTCCATTTATTTCAGTAAAACTAATTGCCAGCAAATGTATAAATACACTAAGTGCACTGACAAGTTCAGAGCCCAACTTCCTCCTTGCTGTTGAAGTGTATTTAGGACCAGAGTTCACAAAACATTCAGGCATCAGCAATTAGCAGCATGCCACTTCATTTTCAAATGTGTGTCTCATGCTGCAATACAGAGTACTGTGCTGGCCACCTAATATAAAGGGCTCACGACTTTTGATTACAACCACTGTAAGGCTAAACAAAAGCACTTGAGAGATGCAGACTGTGGCATGTCAGAGCAAGCTACAAAGCAAAAATCTGAAGACCTCAGAAGCTTAGACTCAGAGCTATTAAGTTGTATAATTAGTCTATTCAACTCTGTGATGAGAGAAAATTAAGCAAAGTTCAGAAACCAATGTGGGATTTATCCTCAACTCCAGCTAAGTCCTACTTTAAGTTTCTTCATCCAGTGTCAACTTTCTAGGGCTTTTTTAGGAGTGAAAATACGCTGTCATTTGCATATCCTTAGTAGATAGCTTATCTCATGGAACATGGTTTATTTTAGAAAAGTTAAACTTTCCTAAAGTGCAGGAGGCCTCAGATTTTATGGTACTATCCACTCCTACTTAGGTCCATACTTGCTATTTTGATCTTCATGAAATACACTCAAATTGGACATCACTTTCCATTATCAAGATCTTACAAAGATCCTAAGCATGGAGTACCTACAGTCTTGAGTCTAAGAAAAGCAGGAAATAAACCAGAGGAAAGTAAATCTAAGAAAAACTACTGATGGACTGAAGAATATCAATCTTGTTTACCTCACAGTCTACAGGCTGTTGTTAGCAACGAAATAGCTAACAAAATAGCTTGTGTTTTATTTTCATGACATAATAATATGATCTTCATTGATATTGCTCACGCAGCATTTGGTCAAAACCTGTGCCAGGCCCTGAACACTGTACTGGTTTTGAGGTTACGATACTCCCTCACAGAGTCAAACATCTTTGTTTATCTACCCATTTCCGCAAATACAGACTATCTACTTAAGGATTGTTTCTACTGAGGTAGCAGCTACATTCCCATTCAGTAAAGAATGCAAAGGACTTGCTTTCTACCATGAAAAGAGAGACAACAGGAGACAGAAGGAAATAAACGTGAGGAAAACTGAGGAGTAGAGTAACAACCACATTCCAAAATGAGGGGAACTATCTGTCTTAAGACTATATAAGACAAATAATACCATTAAATACCCTTGATTTATCATCAGCATTCTCTCAAAAATTGTGTGAGACAGAAGTATATCATAAATTCACATTGTAAATGAGAAGCTTTGGCATCACTACCTTTAAAAATCTGGTCATACAATTAATTGAAAGCCAACTGTACATAGTTTTTTAAATAGTATAACACTACTATAAATGATACCTGAGATCTTAATTAGACAGGTGTTGCATAGCTGAGCAGAGACAAGCCTAAACAGCTCAAAAAAATTGGGGCCTAAATGACTTACCCTGTATCCCACTGGATGACTGTACTAGAGCAGGAACTGAACCCAGCTCTTCAGTGTCCCAGTCCACAACCTTAATCACAAGGCTGCAAAGTTAAGCACATGTTTAAAGACTGGGCTGACGTGGGTGTTTTATGGTGCAGTATCAATGTAAGTTGCAAGATTTATCAGTTTGATTCAACTAAATGACTCAAATAAATGCGGTGTTAAATCCACATTACACTATACATGACGCAATCCTGTAACTCAGTGAGTAGCCAGCAGAGCCCACCTCTATTCTGCGGGCTTGTGTGGAGCACCTTAAGTACCAGTCTTCTGATCATTCAAAGCTGCTGAGCTCCCTTCTGACCTTGTGCCCCTCCACAAGAGAAGGACACAGTGGAAAATAGTGCACATACAAGTTTCAGTGTGATATAGTTTGGACATAGCTGGATTACACAACTGTATATCACAGCTGCAAAGGGCTTCTGTGCGCTATCGTCAACATGAAACCACAGCATCTTTGGAAAAGTATTTTGTTATGGTCTCCCCTTGAAGCTAGACATACTCTAAAGAACTGTAAGACATCTCCATCATAAAACAGAATCACTATGGAAACAGCTCAGCATGTCTCATATTTGCCAGTGCATGAAAACATGGGTCCTTGGAGTTAAAAATATTGAATAATAATCATTTTTATTTGAATTAGAACAATAAACTATGCATGCTAGCCTTGAACAGCATCCTGCAATTAGTTATACAGTCAGCTAAGCAGCCTTCTGAATATTACAGTTGTGTGGTTCAGGATCCCCAAGTTTCCTTTCTACATTTTTAAAATTATTCTACTGTAAAGTCACTTTCTTGCATATTTTGGCCTTAAACACTGGCTTTCATATTAAAAATACTCAACTTCATACAGAAAAAAAAAATTCTTAAAAAAATATACCTCATCCTTCTTCACCAGAATGAATGATAAAGATAAAAAAGATTTCAGGAAGTTTTAAGTGTTAATACTATGCACAGTAATGCTTTGATTTCTTTATTTTTTTTATTTAACCAAGCAACATAATGGGATAACTGGTAAACTATCTCTCTTGATAGTACAATATGTACTACATATTATTGATAGAAATGGAATATTAACATTGGTTTTGATTTAACTTCTTATAAATGCACAGGGGGAAAAAATAACATAAAATTACATGATTCATACTCAGTTTTGGGTATACTTGCTTTGCTCCCATTCCATTTCCATTAGACAATCACATTGCAGCTTTTAACAACTACTCAGCCTTTAACAGTTTACATATTATTTCCTCAGCAGTTCTCAGCAATTGCTGCTGTGCTTTTTATAAGACCACAGAACTTATGTTCAAACTGCTGGTATTTCAGTATAAAATCCAGACTACTTAACTGTAAAAACTCACAGTGTGACTCTATCCATGTCAATCTTTTCAAAACATAATGGCAAGATCATCTGCTACAGATTTCCCTATGCTGCTCACAGCTTTTATTTGTGCGTCATTGTTTACCAGGTTTTTTGACTTCTTAAGTCAGAGAGGTACTAAAAAGTGCCCTAAAAAAAAAAAAAAAAATCAGGAAAATTAAGTTCATGCTTATGAAAATGAAACACAAAATCTTTGTGTGTTCAGTACTTTGTAGACTCCCAATAACACATGCAACACTAGAAGCTCCTCTTAGAGAACCCACTCAAATATCACTTATATAGCAGAACAGCTAATTTAGTTTGCTTTTGTTACTTCTAAGATGTGAAAATACCATTTTATTTCTGCTAATCCCAAAGGAAACAACAACCAAACAGAATAAGCCTTAAATATTTTCTTTGTTTGAAAAAAGTGAAAGGTGTGCATGCTGTTCACCAGATGGTAGCAACAAGCAGCAGGAAAACACAGGTCTAGTTTGTCACTATTTATTAGCCTAACAGCAAGACTGCCTAGGCCAAAGCAGTTTATTTTTAAGGTTTCCTATCAATCACAGGAAACTGAGGAAGTTCTGAACCTACTGCAGGCCAACTTAGGTTATGAAATTGTTATATAGGAACTGTACCTATCTGAGCAAACACACACATTTGTCTTCATATAGTAAAGGAGTAATAAATAAACTGCATAGTGTAAAAACTATAAATATAAAAAAACCTTTAAAGCTAAGTTAGAGCATACCCAGCTCCAATGCAAATCACCTTTGTGAGGCATCAGGGAAGAAATAGCTTTTTTATCTGTTAGGCTGCAAAGAGCAGAAGAGGTGCCTTAAATGCCAGATGGAGACTGGGTATTGCCTACCAAGGGTAAGGAAGACCTGTGATAAGGACAGAGGTGAAGGAGGCAGAGGGGTCTACTGTCAGCTCCTCCAGACTTTACTGAACATCTTCAGTCCCTCATTTGCAGAGCCTAAAACTCCTCTGGGCCCTCTCCCTCAGACCAAGTCAAGAAAATGAGCACCCTGGAGTACTCTCAGTCTCCTCCCAGATTCTTTTTTTTCTTGATACTTCCAGGATTACAGCTACATCCCCAATGTGGACTGAAGTTCATTCATCCCAGCTGCATAGCCTCTTCTCTCACTTCTCATGACAGACTTTTTTTTCTGGGAAAGAGCAAAGTGTGAAAGCCAGCAAAGAGTGAGTGACTCAGTCTAGCTCGAACTTGGCTGAGCATAAAAAAATACCAGATATTACTCCAAATATTTAGGAGCTTATACAAATTAAACCAACAGGAAAAACTGTTAAATGAACACAAGAAGTAAAGTGAAGGAAGTTGTTTTGGTGGTGCAGACCAGACTCAGAAACAGAGACTGGAAAGATACATGTGGATGTCCAAGTATCAGTGCACTGTAGAATATACAAGCTACCTTTAAAGATGGTATCACAGACACCTCATTAAAGCTGTACAGAGCTCTGCAGTCAGGAGTGTTGGCGCACCACAGGCCATAGCGATAAAAAAAATCCAATCTCTCTAGAAAACAGGGTGGTAAACAACCAATTTTTTCTCCACAAAATCCTCTAATAATAAAAATCTATTTGGGCTAACTTGTCTGTGTCCTTCTATGGTTTGGTTTGTTTGGTTGGTTTGGGGTTTTTTTGTTTTGTTTTGGTGCTCTTATCACACAAGTTTTAAAACAAAGACAAAACTGAAGGTATCTACATGGTTAGGATTTGCCTTCTCTTTTACTGGTGGCTTTGGAACACTTACATGTCGGAAGAAAGCGGTGAAGGAAACTAATGAGTAACTGGTTTTTACTTCTTTATAGTTTAAATTTGAAGTATATTTATTGGTTTACCACTTTTCCATGTATACCCCCTCACCTGACAGTATTTACCAGATATAAGTTCCTTTAACATAGGGAAGAAAATGAAAAGTTTGGACAAAACTGAAGGTGGAGATGTAGCCATATGTTTCACTGAAACAGGTCTAATGAAAATCCACAAAAAGGCTGTTTACCTTATACTCAGAGACTTCAACAGGCATTTATAGTAAAGCTTTCTCAGCAAACGACTACAGAACAGTTCTGACACTGATATTTAGAATGGGTTGCTTAAAACCACTCTAATTTTACCTTGAATGAAACAGATATAATTATGCGTAGCAGAAAACTGGAACCTCATATAAAATGTGTATAGGGATTTTTTACCATGCGTTTGAACTTTTCCCTCTCTCCCTCCCCCTATTCTTTTACACACTTGTGAGAATTATCTGTCCATCTGCACACACATATACAGGCATCAATGTACTTTACATGTTTCAATGTTTTGTGTCACGTTCTCCATCTTGAATTAGGGTTAAATTGAAAACCAAGAAAGCTTTAGTTCTAACGATCATTTCCTTTTCTCCATTGCTTTGAAGGCTGGAATTTGCTGAAATGGTGTAAAATTATTGTTAAAAGCCAAGTACATCCTTGTCTCAGCCATGTGCAGAAAATATTACGTCTCCGCAGACTATATTATACATCCAAGTTCCTGCAATCACAGCACAGGGGAAAACATTTAATTTCAACCTGAAATGACTGTTTTGGTGTTTTTTTCCAAGTTTGATTTACAAAGTACCATTATAATTTTAAATTATTAAATAATACATTTATATTTGATCTGAATTAAAATTACACTCACTGGCAGAGTAACTTTAAAAGTGCCTGATGGTATGAAACCAGCAGCCTAAGAAACATACTAACAGATGTCTTCTGTTGGTTCAAAGGAGAATTGAAGGGGCTTGCAAAATCAGTAACTTAACTACATTAAACACAGACTTTCAAAAGGGACACAACTACACAAAACAAACCACCGTAATGCATTATACAGAATATAAACATTTTAATAGCTACACCTTTAACTACAAATCAGTTTGTTTTGAAAATTGTTAATTAACAAATATATTAATTTTTTCAACTAGTAGTGACGTGATCAATTCTACACTGTGTCTAGTAGGCTAGATCCGATTGCCATTCACTGAAAAGCTACGGCTTTTGAGAAACTACAAAGTGCTTTCTCAGTTAGTATTACAGTTACAAATGAAGAAAAATTTAGATTCCACACAAATTATTAAATCAACCATTTAATGACTTTATCTCTTGAGTAAAGGGGGAAACATAGTAGCGGTGGATCTGCTTGATAATAGATAAATGAGAGTGAAAAAAATCTTACAAAATCTTAGATATAAAAGAATTTAGACTTTATCCTGGAGATGGAATATTTGAAAGTATAAACTCCATTTTTACTGCTTGAACTGACTGAGAGACAACAGAGAAAGTCCAGAATTATACTCTGATTATATTCTAGGCTCATTTCTATACTCCTCAATTACATCAGTTTTGTCATTCAACTTCTAAAATCCAGCATGAATAAAATGTTTTTCTTTATTTTCTATTCTGTAGTACAGATTCACTTTTTGTATTATAAAAAACAACAGGTTTGTTTTGAATTCAGCTAAGTAATTAGCTACAATAGGATGTGCATTAACATAGTATGGATGGGTACAGTAAAGCATAGGATAAAACTCTAATCCTGTATTCATAGAGGAAGGAAGGTCTCCAGTCTCATACTTGATACTACCTTCAAGACCACAGATGGACAGCTAATAAACAGCTTGCTGTTACTGTTCTAAGTGAAAGATAACTTGTTATTTAGGAAAACAGCTAACTATATAACAGCATAAAACAGATGCATTCCATCATTGTAATGATTTAAATTTTTCATTATCAGTAAAAAAATCCTTTTCACTCCTACAGTATTTTGTTGTTACTGTAGAAAGTAAATCGTGATCAAATGGCCTAAGAGCTAAAAGCAATTACAAAGTAAAGGTGAGAAGCTTAGTACTGCTAAATCCTAAAGACCAAATACTGCTTTGATCTTTAGATTGGATGCAGATTTAATGACCTGATTTACTGTCCAATTACTATAAAGAACACTTTAGCACAATAGCTAGGTCCTAAATAATTCAACTCCTCCATAAATATCCATCTTGCTTAGCCACTAGTTTGACCATTAGTTAAGGTTATATTAACAACTTTTTCCCCTAAAATGAGGAAATGAAATCTTCAAAGAATCTGCTACTTTCTTTAATGTATCTCTTTAAATTAAGAGAATCTGAGTTTTTCCTCACAGGCTCTGGCAGAAATTAAAAGAAAAAACTGACATGCTGGAGCAGGTTTTACTGTTGGTATCTCTGCTAACCTTGAAATCTGAAATGTTAGTTTCAGCACTTAGCTACGACTAGCTACCACAATACTTACCTCCACCATTTTTCTGACACAGATATGGGAATCGCCACACATTTCCCAATCCCACAGAAAATCCAACTTGTGCCAGAATATATTGGAGTTTACTGTTCCAAGCAGGTCTTTCATCTTCTACATCTGAGCCTTCTTCAACATCTACTTCTTTTTCTTCCTGATCATCAACCATAAGTTCACTCTTCTTAAAGGCATCATCTGAAGAGTCTTCATTAGAGAGAAGGTCCTTAACTGACTCAATAACCTCATCATCTAGTTCTCTTTTCACTACTTTGCTGTTCTTAGGCATTTGTAATATGAGAAAAACAGTGAGGAAGTCAAGTTCAGCTGAGACAGGGGGACAAACACTGAAGAAAGCTCTCCCTCTGCTTGGTCAAAAATACTGAAGAAATGGACTGAAGATGGTGCCTAATGAGTCCTTGATACCAGGGAATCAAGAGTAAGGACTTCTCTTTCTGAATGTTTGTTCTACTGAAAGTACCTGTGGAAAGAAAAATAAAAAAGGGTATTATATTATTATGCAGAAGAAACTTAATTTAGAAATCACATGCTTTGGTTTACCTATTTCTGCTTATCTAGATTTGACAAGAGGAGAAAAAGAGAAGAAAGGAATGTTAAACCACTTCCAAATTGTAGGAATTAAGTCCACTGTTTGGTCTTAAATATTTATGTAGAATACATTTCATTCACTTGCTGAGGGTGTTTGTTTTGGGAGGTTTTTTTGTTATTGTTGTAGTTTATTTCCTAAAGACTGATAAGTTAATTGCTCACATTCTGACAGCATAACAAGATCAGGCATAATGGGGTATGCACTTCACATAAAATTTAGGTGCCCAATTCCATTACTTCCTGACTTAACAGCTGTACTTTTATTGAAAATATATTTTAAACAAAGTAGATTAAGTCTTTCATTTCAGAAAGTCATGCAGCAATTAAAATTTTGATATATAAGGATGCAACTAGTGCTTCAAAAGCAAGAGTGACTTATTTTCCTGTATTCTTCATCAAGGAATGATAATCACAATCATGTTTTCAAAGGATAGATGCTTATCTCTTTTGAGCTTTGATGCCTTAAATAGTTTCTTAAAAATAGGAAATAATTAAACATACCTGAAACATCTGAAAAGCCATAACCAAAACAATTTTAAAAGCCTGCTGTTTCAAACGTGTACATACAGACAAAAAAATGCCTGCATTTGAATATGTGTTTAACACAATGAATCATTTAAAAAGACTGATAAGACTTGCTTTCAGCTGCTGTACTGAAAACAACCATAAGATTTTGGGGAAGAATGTTTTTCGATAAATTCTTAATTAATCCCATGGGATAAAACTAGTATGTGCAAAGCCATCTACACAATTAAGTCTTAAAAGGGATTTAGATTATGTGTTAAGCTTCATGAAAACCCTAAAGAGGGAATACATGAGGAGTCTAATCAAAAACTGCTAACTGATGAGAATCAGAAATTACGCCGGGATACATGAAACCTTTCAGTTTTCCCTTATGGACTTGCTGCAAGGTCTGGTCCATAGGATGAAGGCTGTATCAAGTTCTGTAGAACTCACAGGTAGCCGAGAACTGCAAGGTATTACCAGACTGTTAGCACAATAATTGAGAGATCAAACACTTCAGACTCCTTCAGCAGATCAGAAGGAAAGACATTAAGCCACTGGAACCCAGCCCACAGTTCATCAAGGTGAAGCTTCACAACAACAGAACTAAAACCTCTTTCACCACAAGCATTATCACCAGCCTCACAGCCAATAGTTTCCAAGGATTTCAAAGTTGAACTTCACTCCAGTTGCCTACTAAACTCCATTGTAACCTCTTTTCATTCATTCCCTAGACTCTCTTCCCTGCCTTCTCACTTTCCGTCCTTCTGCTACTGCCTCCTCTCTCAGCAACTCCAGCTCTAGCAGTCAGCCCAAATTTTTTAAGCACAGTAGAGCTTACTGGCTTGTGATCCGTTTCATGCTCACCACTGTCACTGGAAGGGTTCAGGGTCCTATAAACCTTCCTTCTGACATGTGGTGGCACTAGTATCAGGCTTTGTTCTGACTTACACAAGTTCTTAAAAAAAATTAAGTGTACAACAGGGAAAGAGAGCTGTTAAAATAATAAAGAAATCCTAATACTGTATTCTGTATATCTAGGCTAAAATAAAGTCTGTTCAGGTCTCTTTTTACCTCTTTTGTCTTTTGGGTTGTAAATTCTTCAAAGGACTACATCCTCTTATAGTTCATGTATGGTTCAGTAGCTCTTAGCTCTGACTGAAATATGGAGGTAGAAGCAGAATGAAAACTCTAGTAATACATGAAGTTGACACATTTCAGCAGTCCTAATGGACCTCTGGGACTATAAACTGCAGCATTTGGTACTTCAACCACTACGTTTAGTCAGATTTCGAACTTTTCTTTTTGTTCCACTGATATAAATTAGAGAAGTTTCTCAGTTCCAGTTATTAGTAATAAGTTCATGGAGTACATAAAAATGAAACAATTTTCTCTCTGTATTTAATATAACACCTGCACAAGTGAAACTACATTAGTATTTGTCTGTAGGTCTGAAATCCTTCTCTAACTGCAATAAGCAAAAAATATTTTCAGTCAAAAAGGCACAAGCCATCTATCAGTATTTACTAACATGTTTTAAATGGTCATATGTGTATTAATTATTTTAGATATAGTAACTTGCAGGGCAGCATTATGATTTATCTGGAGCTCAGAGAGATGAGTCAATTCCAACAAAAAAAGCATTATTCTGTCCTGTCATGCATTAAACACTGCATTACTACACCTCAGAATAAACTGGGCTTGATACTTTTATTCCTAGCACAGTATCATATTAATTTCCCTTTCATTAACCTTGCATTAAGCAGGACGTTATCCATAGCACTATCACTGCGCAGACCTGCAATACTTGCAGGGCTTGAGAAAACCTGTGAAGCATGCTCAGCAGACTGGTGCTTGGTTCTTACAGTACTGGTTTTCTAACTGATCATGCATTATTGGCCAGACTGCATCAAGGATGCAGGACAGTCCTTCAGTATACATTACAAATCTACAGGTGGTCTCTGACTGTCAGATTTAACAACTTATTAAAGGAGTCTGTATTAAAAGAGTTAGTACCAAACCAAATGAGGAGTCCTACATCACTAGACCCTACCATCAGGTACAAATGTTCAAAGTGTGGTCCTGGTTTGTGCAAGGAGTCTGCTGTTCCATGCTCAGTGCACCCAGAATATACTCCAATATACGCACAGAAGCCTCTCTCTTTGATCCAAAATCAAACCCACACAGAAGGTGGAAACCAAACTACTCAGCCCAAGCTAGGTCTAGATACAAATGCTCCCACATGAAGACTGAATAGAGAGGTACCTTCTCAAGTTACTCACCAGCACAGTTTGCCTAAACACAAACCACTGAACAGGCTCTTTTTTTCTTTTTCTTTTCTTTTAAATAACACAGTATTGAACTTGAGCACTTTGACCTATAAAATGCTATTTTAGGTTCCCACATCATTTGGATCTAGTCCAGTATTGAACTGAAGTTCTTCATTAACATTGTCGTAGGTGGTGAGAATGGGGGTCAGAGTGAGTTACACACTTCACTCCTAAAAGAGATGTAATAAATATATTTACTGATACAAAATAGCAAATTCACAAAGTTCAAAGGTTAATATGAGATTCATTTAACAGGATTCATGGGCAAGGTTTACTTGATTATTTACTGCCTAGAAGACAGGGTCAGGCAAAATCATCAGGGAGACCCTCCCACTGAGTCACAAGGTTTCAGAAAGGACCCCCTTGATTTCTAAACTCCTTCTCAGAGAGGAGTCTAGGTGTGGCTAGATCCAATCCTAGCCCCAGGCTTGATCAACAGTTTATATCTAAAGGATTATACATGTGCAATCAATCCTTTATATCACTTAGCAGACCTAAGTGAATAAAGATTTTAGTTAGCGTGCTATTAGTCACTTATCAAGGATCTGTTGCGGCAAGGATTCTGTCAACCTCGAGAAGTAACCCTGAGAGGTGTCCCTTCTCAAGGGGAGATCCTGGCACACAGCCCACTGTCATTTCAGGAGGGCTCAATGGGCCCCTGGGCTGTCTGCTATTTATGGAGTAAGATGATTGACCTATAGTCATATTGGCACACCAGCTGTATTTCGGTCGGTGCATTCCCAGCAAGCCCCTCGCTGTTGGAGCAAGTTGCACAAGACAGCCCTTGGCTATTGTGTTGTTATCCATCTCCCCTGAGCGGGATGCATCTAGCACGACCGGACAGCATTCATTATGGTCACCACTGGTGGTTATCACTTGAACAGGGTTACAGGAAATAAAGATCAGGTGCAGGGGGGTGGAGCACACCATCACAAGCATCAAACAGTAATCCGCAAATATCACACCGAATTCTGTTAAACTGCTCTTTCAGTTAGTTGCACTACCTTCTACA
>NW_010321316.1:0-1591 GCF_000700745.2 Antrostomus carolinensis
CCACACCCCCCCGCCCCACGGCTGCCCAGGGGGCTGCTGTAGCCTACACAGTTCTGCTTGTCCGGCTGCAGCTGTACCACATGCTGGTCGCTCTGGGACAGAGCAGCTGCCTGCCCACAGTGCAGCTGCATCTGAGCTTACCTGGTCCATCATCCTCCTCGGCCTTTTGGGTGCCCTCAGTCGCTCCCCCCAGCCCCCTGTCTGCTCCCTCCATCTCTGTGGTACTCTCCACTGCTGGTTCTCCTCCTGGCCTCTGGGCTGGGCATTTGAGCCTTTTGTTGTGTCTGGGGAGCACTTGTGACTCCTTTTTTTGTGATCTGTAAAGGTAAAGTGAACTCGCCTGCTGTGTCAAACTTGTCAGTATCAAGAAGTAATGGAGTTCTTCAGTTGCTTTCCAACTCCTCCAAGTTGGAAAACTCCTGGGATAGTTTTTATATTCCATGGTTGACTATAAATAGCTGTCACGTAGCTGTCATTTATATTCCCTTCAGGAGACTTTTCAGAAAGGGAATTAAGGCATCAAACTGCAGCGGTGCATGGTGTTTGTGACTGAAAGCTTTGGTATGAACTTGAACACCTTTGATTTCTGTGTGTGCCGTGGACTAGGATCAGCCTTGTGGGTCAGGAGGTGTTGGATCTGTGCCCATAGGCAAAGCCTGTGCGAGCCGCAGAGGCGAACTGCAGGTGTGTGGGGTGGCAGAAGGATTGCAGTGAGTGCTGTTCAATCTTTACACCCTTGTTTTTAAAAGCAAAAGCGTGGTGTGGTTTAAGTTAAGGTGTTTGGTTTGGTACTTCAGCATCGTAGCAAATGTTTATACCAATAGAGCCATGAATAATAAAGTAGTTTTTGTGTCCTCAAATCAGCCATCTCGGAGACTGAGGGGAGACCTATGCTGCTCTCTGGAGCAGTTTGGATTTCTGGGGGAAGGGAGGAGAGGGGGGCATGGGACTTCCCTCTGCAGCCACAGTGGTTTTGCTCTGCATGTTTGCAGCCTTGAGGCTGCACGGCTGTCCCCAGTCCCTCCTCACTCAGTTCTCCCTGGGCTGGAATGACTTGTTTTGCGTGAAAGATTTTCTTTTGCTTCTTTTCTGAGGGTTACAAATGATTTTATTCATCAGAAGGAAGTGTCAGAGGAATAATACTGGCACTCCTTTCTCAAACTGCCGTAGTGAGCGTGACATGCAAACCGTATGGGGACAGGCAGAGCTCATCTGTTGTTTTGACAGTCTTTGGGGTCATGTAAGGTTTTGCACCGGAGTGTGAGTTTCATGCGGTTAGAGGGGGTTTTTGGCTTCTGCTGGAGGTGAGACTGAAACCTGATGAAGCGAGCCATCAACAACTCCACAGACGCTGGCACCACGGCAGGAAACAAAAGCAGCTTTTTCCCCTCAGCAGTGTGTTCCCCAGCTCCTCGGCGAAGCTGGTATGTGCCAGCCTGCATTACCCCAGCCCCGCTAGATCTCTTGTCATCCTTTTCTCCCTGCAGGTGAGCGACCGTTCCCCTGCACATGGCCTGACTGCCTTAAAAAGTTCTCCCGCTCCGACGAGCTCACCCGGCACTACCGAACCCACACCGGCGAGAAACAGTTT
>NW_010321316.1:1731-14192 GCF_000700745.2 Antrostomus carolinensis
CTGGGGAGGGTAGCAAGGGAAGGCGAGCCGCGGTGGGGATGCAGGCGGCGGCGCTGGAGCACGAGCATCCGTTGTGGTGCTGGTTCCCCTCGCTGTCTGAAAGCACATGTAGCCGATGTTAAAAAAAAAAAAAAAAGAAGAAGAAAAAATAGTACGCCGTGCCCCCCTCCCCGTCCTCCAGCTCCCCACCCTGCACTGGGAACAGCGGTCTGGAACAAGTGGACTGTGGGGATGAGAGGAGGGAGGGGATGGCCAGCAGAGGAGGCAGCCACCTCCTCTGACATAAAGCATTGATGCTGGTGTACATACGTCTGACTGGGTGGTCTGGCCTGTGCCACCACAGTAGCGTGATCCTGAGGTCTTTGTGATTGCTGTGTCATGAACATGTTTTGTTGAACAGTGTAATGCTGCTTGTATTTAGAGTTTGTCGAGTAAAACCACTTTCCAAGTCACATAAATAACTCTCAGATAAAAACTCCATAGCACATCGTAGAAGTGGGTTTACTTCTGTCTCAGAACGATCCTGCATTTAAAGAGACTGTTAAGAGAAACATTACATATATTACTAATAGCATCTGATTGATATACTGAGATAAGGTGAATTTATACTCAAGAAGGCCCATTAAAATAAATGGGTCTTTTTAATTTTTCTTTGTATTAACTATACTTTTGTCTATAAGCTGCACTTTTCCAGAAAAAACATGTATAATTCAAGCAGATACTTAAAGCAAAAAAACCCCACAACAGCTCAGTTGTTTTCTGACCATATGTGTATTTAGCTCTGTTATTCACTTACCTGGAAAAATACAAGTCAGCCTAGATAATGTGGCAGAGGCGTGGGAACAGAAGCATACGTCTCTCAATTGATCCTATACTTTTCATTTGTCAATAAATACCGTACTGTACTATAGAAATGCCACTAACAGTGCTTTATTCTGCTGTGTTTTGTTTGAATGGATGCATAACAGCAGCTACCATCTTTATAAACTGCTGCTTTTTTAAAGGCTTTTTCTCTTCCTACACTTGCCTTAAAGATTTATTCTCTTCATACCCTTGCCTAACTCCTGTGGAGTCCTATGGGAGTTGTGTGTGCTTATGGAGAGAGTAGACCTTTCCTTAAGAGCACTCTGCTAATGGAAACAGCTGAAATTATTGTAAGGAGCACTGTGGAAGGGCTCCTGTATCTCCTGATTGCTGTTTCTGTAGAGCATGGGGGAAAACCATGAGCTAATTTGGAAATACAGCACAAAAGGTGTGTCGTAATACTCCTTACGGCATAAGGTTCTCCTGGTACTTTGCATTGTTTCTGTGTCGTGCATGGCACATCAAACACTGATAAAGGCAATATTACTTCTATTTTAAAGCTATTTTTTGCTCTTTAGGAGGAGCAAAAAGATGACTGAAGGGAAACTTCTAAGTTGTGGTCATTAGCTGAGTATTTAATTATGTTTTATTATGTTAAAAGCATGAACTGCAAGAGGTTATCAGTAACTTTTTTTCCCCTCCCCAGCTGCATATAATGGGGAGAATTCTGTTTACATGTTACTTTTTCCAGAAACATTCTTCTCCTGTTTGTTTTTTACCCCTTCCTCCAGAAGAGGAAGGGGAGGTGCAGCTCTACTATAGAGACTTAGGGCCAAATTCATCTCGTGAGTAATCATGATGAAACCCTATGTGTTTCCACTGCAGATGAATTTGGGTCATCTTGTAAACTTCTGTACATAAAAAAAACCTTGTTATTACACCTGCAATTACAGTATCTTATTGTTTTACCTGATAAAAAGCTTGCTTCCTAGAAACGAACATAAAAAAAATTAACTCAGAGAGTGTTTTCTTCTACAGTTGTGTAAGGCTTTCAGCATTAGGAATCAGTTGCTTATTGTGTTTTTACCTGTGTAGTTCATGATAAATTCCGTCTATGTGAAGAGAACTGCTTTTAAGGCATTGGGGATATTAAGCAATTTGTGGAGTAAAAAGGGATGTGTTTTCTTCAGTGAAGACATCAGGAAACCAAGCACACTTTCTACCTCCGTTTCAGCTTTTTGAAACATTTCTTTTAGAAACCAAACTTTAATTTCTGGTGTCCAAATTGAGTCATAGGGACATATGTTCTTCCTAATAAAAAACAGGTAGCCTTGGTATTTCTATTGACCTAGAAATACAGAAAGTGTTCTGCTTACCAGTACTGTTAATGCTGCCTTGTAGAGTGGGGTCAGGGCCACAGGTAGCCTGGTGAGATTCAAAGGTGCATGCACATTCTTCTTCATTCTTCTCTTTGAAGACCACGCAAAATTTTGAGCCCGTCCTGCAGTTGGGATTGTTGCCATTTTGTAGGACCAATGCAGCACGTGGAAAATTAAGGCCTGATCCTGTGAAATACAAGACACCTTCACATCCTGTCAACGACAATGGGAAGTCACAGCTGATAAGCAGCTTGTAAACCAGTACATAGATGTTTTGGTCACTCAGCTACCAGGATTAACCAATACATGGAAGTAAATGGCCAGATTTATGGTTTCCACCTTGCATATTTGGGGTAGAATGGATATTTAAAGAAACGTCCTTGTTCCTGCAAAGTCTAAAACAATTAACAGGAGGGGGGTACTTTGGTCCATGGGACAATGGGACATAGAGGCGCATGTTGTCATTGCGTGTGACAAGATCCTGTTTCTGAAAAAACCTTCCTAAACAGTAACCCATTTGCTGTAACGTATGCTGTATTTCGGCATTGGACAGATGGGATGGATGCGATTCATTAACCACTAACAGAATACATTGGGAATGATGAGGTTTGGAGATTTTGTTTTACTCTTTTGTTCATTTGGGAGTTTGGGGGTTTTTCCTTTAGTAAAAGCAAAGAGTGTCTCTAATGTATGAAAAAAAACAAACTTCAGGTTAGTATTTTGCATCGTGAAGTTAAGTATTGAAGAGTGTTACAGATGTCGGGAAAGAAAAGGAAAATCAGGTTCTCTAATACCGTATGTACTTGTTGTACTATTTTGGAAATACTTAATAGTGATGAAGTTAGGACAGCTCCTCTCCTTGGTTAAGAAAGCCCATTACTATAGAGAACTCATGGCTTTAAAGGTATAGCTGTACAACGTACTTCTTTTTTGAACAGTTTTTCATGACTCGTATTACAGATCTGTTTTCAGTTTGCAGATGGACTTAGCCCAGCATACACCAGACTGGACACACACTTCAAAATGCTGTTTTACAGACTAGTGATCTGTAACACTGTAAAGTACCAACTTCCAACAGTTTAATCAGTTTTATTTTTGTAAAGTATTCGTATCCTTTATAAGTTATTTTGCTGTCCTGTTTTGTAAATCACATGAAATTGTAAAAAAAAAAAAAGAAAAAAAAAGTAGGCATAGATGTTTTTGTACATATGTGTATATATATTGTCCAAATAAAGAAAAACGGAATTAAGAAAAAAGTCATGGTTTTTTGAATGATGGGAGGCAAGCAGTGGTCATGTAAACCGGTGTGAATTATTATGGAAAACATACCACTGCGCACGATGAAATCCATGAAAGGTCTTGGTTTTTCTAGTGATTTTTTAGCTTGGGTCTTGTTTCTCTACTTTTCTCAGGTGTTTTCACAGATCTTCCTTCTGCCAGTACTGCAGGGAGACAGAGGCACAGTTGGCAGTGGGGGAGAAGCGTCCCCTCACCAGCATGCTCCAGATCCCAGGAAGCTTCTGTCCCAGTGACGGGTGTCTTTTCAGCTCAGACTGGTGCTCTCCCTCACACTGTGCAGCTGCTCCATGAGCTAATGATGCTTCAGCCTGCACAGCCAGATATCCGTGGCTTTGGAGGGGTTGCTGGTGTAGGGAGAAAAAACCCATCTGCTCAGCCTCTGAAGGAGGGAAAGGCAAGGAACCCTGTGCCAAAAAGATCACTGACATTTATGGTCACTGACATTAACGTTTGCTAAAAGCAACTACTTACACAAACTAACTTAACCTGGTACATGGGAACGGTGCTAGGTTGTGACTGCAAGATGAGACCCTGGGCCCAAGGGAATGTGTCACCCTCCAGCAGCGCAGGCAGACATGGAGGGGTGGAAGCATGCCATCTGCCTCTCAAACAAAACCCATGAGCAGCCTCCAGATTTTGACTTGATGCCTAGTTGGAGTTTTCTGTCCTCAGGTTTGGTGGCCAGAGGACAGATGGAACAAACTCAGCACAGGGTTTTCTTTTTTTAGCTTGTCATTGATTTGAGGAATAAGGGACACAGGGCTGTAGCATTGGCCTCATTCCCCTGCAATCCCATCAAAAAGGACTTTCCATAAATTTATCATTCTTCACCTTAAACCCTTTAATATTTGTCTTCAGTGCTCTAATTGGAACAGCTACCAAAATCTTCCTGGCATAGAGAAGCCCTTAGCCTTAGGAGGATGTTCCAGCCATTGAGGTCTAATACACTCTACAGAATAGTCGTGCCTGGAGTCATGTAAATTTTGGATGGAATAGGTATGACCTGCAAAGACTGGGTGCGCCCCAGTGGATGCTGTCAGACGCCAGCAGTGACATGGGGATATGTGACCCTGCAGACAGACCATCTGATTCAGACAGCGTAGTTTCTACAAGGTGAATTTTCATTTCTCCTCTCTGCCACAGACACAAGAAAAGAAATGTACCGTAAAATGCCATAAAACTGCAGTCAAATGTCTGCAGAGTGGTTCAGAAAGCCACATGTAAAGGCCTGCTAGGGTGACTAGAATGACTTTCACCTCCATGGGAGTAGAAAACAATGTCGTTCAGCACTCACTCATTCAGGGCCAAGGAGCCAGTGAGATTTCCTTTCAGCATCAGATCTCCAGAACAACTGCTACTTTATCAGTGGCTTTTGCTTTGGAAACAAAATCTCTTCACGGCTGAGCCCCTTGCACCTCCCAGCCACATCTGACAAATTACACCAACAATAACTTAATGCAAAGTCACAAATGTGATAACAACATACTTACCCAAGTCCTCTTTTAAAGGACTGCTTTAAAGCAGGGGAAGCTGTCCCAATTGCAAGAATTTTGCAGCTACTGTGCTTTCAGTGCCATGCTCTCCTCAACTGAGGAACTTTCTGTCCCTTAAAATATTTCTTCAAATACTTCCACAGGTATTATGGAAATCTTCAGTATGTATGACTTTTGAGGTGAGAAAGAGCACAGGCTTGTGGTGCCCGACTGACAACTGATAAACATTCTATTGCTCTTCATATCAAAAGCTATCAGTCTCTGTTATCATCTGTTGTCTCTTATGTCATGTAATGCCAATCGAAGCAACACTTGGATGTTTGCACAGCTGAACACAAGGTACCGAGGAAATGGAGCATGTAAACCACAGGACTAAGAGAATCACAGTAGATACAGACAGCTTACTATCCCAAGAAAGGCCTATGGGAATTCAGAATGCATGGAGAAAGATCCAAAGAGCACAGACAGTATCAGATCCCTCCTGACATTGTGCTAAAAAGGTGCACAGAAAAGTCTTGGGCTTTCCAAATGCCTTTTCTTCCTCTTCTGGCTAATGGGCAGAGGCCAGAAGGACAGCAGCAGAAGTTTCAGGACATGCAGGTCTAAGTGGAGAGACGACCTAGAGTGGTTTGGACTCTTCTGCTATTAACCACTGCTTTGGTGGCCCTGAATAGTGTTTCCAAGCAGTAAAGACTTTTGAGAGCCTCTGAAAAGCTATAGGCTTTTTTGACAGTCAAAAAAGACAAGGCCAGGGTAAACCACAATTACTTTGTTAGTCTGTGCAATGCTGACGGTAAATGACTGCCCTGTTTACCTGGATTACAGCAAGACAATCCAGGCCGTACCTGGAAGCTAAGCTACATTCAGCTTTTATCTCCAGTGAACCATTTTTCTCAGGGGTATAATTTTTTAACTGAAACATTTTCAGGGGGACAGCCTTACTTTAAACTCCTACAAATTGAAATAAAGGAATTTCTTCCAATATTACTTAATTTAGTAATTTTTCATAAGCATACTGATTTCTGACGTACTGGTGCTTAAGAAACCAGTATGGAAGCTGTGCTGTAATTAAACTGGGATCAAACCAGTAGATTTTATACATCAAAGTGTATTTTAAATACTACAAAAGTTCTGACCAAAAAAATCCTTTAATAAGAGCACAATTGGACTCAGAAGCAGGCACAAAGCGGGTCCAGATTCTTCAGCCACTGGGGCCCACAGAAAATGGTAACATCAGTGGCTTTTCACCTGAACAGACCTTTAGGCATCATTGCAGCAGCACAAAGTGGGGCTGATATTGCTGGTGGTGTCTGAGAGCAAGTCCCTTCGTACTCTTTGTGCTGATCATCTGCTTTGGATTTACTCTGTATCTGTAATTCTTCAGGAAAACCAACAACAAAAACAAACCAACCAGTACCTCAACAAAAAACCTCCAACCAAGCAACCAACAACACTTTTGTTGTCCATGAAAAAGCTATTACACGATCCAGACTGAGGTAACCCAGTGTTAGTGGATTGCAGTCAAGATCAGGCAGCATAATGTTCAGTCTACAGCTTTGGTTACAGACTGGAGAAAGGGGAATTGGAGACTTTTCCCCTTTAAACTACATGATCCCAATTATTTTAACACATGGATTCACTTTGAATCATCCATGTTGAATGTTACTTGTGCCATTTTTTGCTCTCTATTCTTTTTCAAGGCTCCGTGATACATACTGCCACCATCTTCTCAGTTGTCATCTGTTCCCTCCTTGCTTCTAGCAAAACCAGCTTTGTCCGCTACTGTACATGGCTCCTTATCTCCGACAAAGTGAATTTTGTCATTCCTTGCCAGCTTACTCCCCATGTTATCATCTCCATGCTTCCCAAAGAGGTTGTCGGTCTGCAAGCAGATGCTTTGCTCTTCTATGGATACATACTGGGCATATGTGCCAAGATTTCATGTAGCTCCAGGTGCAATAGATTATACAAATAATTCACAATACTAAACTCTAGCTAACAACATGCATAATGTCATGTTGGAGACCAGCATACACTGTTGTTGTGGGTTAATCCCGGGTGGCAGCTCAGCCCCACAGAGCTGCTCACTCACTCTTCTCTAGTGGGATGGGTCAGAGAATCAGAAGGGTAAAAGTGAGAATACTCCTAGGTTGAGATGAAGACACATTAATAGGTAAAGGAAAAGCCGTGTGCACAAGGGAAAATAAGGAATATTTCACTACTTCCCATCGGCAGGCAGGTGTTCAGCCATCTTCGGGAAAGCAGGGCTCCACCACACATAGTGGTTACTTGGGAAGACATAACTCCAAATGTCCCTCCATCTTCTCCCAGCTTTTACTGCTGAGCACGGCCTCATATGGCCTGGGGTATGCGTGAGAAACAGGAAAGGCCTTGGTACTGCGCAAGCACTGCTCAGCAGCAGCTAGCACATCCCTATGTTGCCAACAGCGTTCTGCTCAGAAACCCAAAACACAGCCCTCTACAAGGTACTATGAAGAAAATTAAGTCTATCCCAGCCAAAACCAGAACAACTGTCAAAATGCCATTGGCTTACTGGACGTAATAGATCAAGAGAAGGAAGACTGGACAAGTGGGGAGTTACTTCAGAAGCAACTGGGAAGCAGAATAGTGGAGGAAAGCTGCTGGAATTTGGTGGAAAGCACAGAAATGGGAATTGCACCATTGGGAAAGAGCTGGGCCACAGGAGAGGATGTCAGCGGGCAGGCTGCTATAGTGTTGATTATCACCTCTTTTACCTTATTCCTCTGCTGTTGCTACTTCCCTTTGTTTTTCCATGTTTTCCCTGCTGTCTTTCAACACTGCCTCACTGGTGCCTGAAAAGTTTTCAATGGCTAAACACATCTGGTTCCTGCACTCATGTCTCCTGTCCCTGTATAACAGCGCAGCGTTGTCAGTGGGTGAAGTGAGCACTGAAGTAAAATGAAATAACTACTAAATCACCCCCTGCATACAAAACACTGCCTTTCATCCAGGCTGACCTAGTGTGCAAAGGACAGCTGGATCAAGGGGACTCACAGGAGAAGCACGAGTCTTGGCAAGCCTAGTCTGTGAGTGCAACAGCAGAGAAACATTCCTGCAATTCTCCAATGTTCAGGCTGGGACAGGGGTAGGATTTTTCTTGGTGCAGAGGTGGATTTAATTCTCTTCCCCATCTCGTTCCTCTCCAAATTATGATGTACTAAATCCTGGTTTTATTCTTAATTAGCAAGGTACTGGGAAAAATGCCTTTGTAACAAAAAGTTCTAGGAAAATTTATTTTGTACATTGTGTTTCAGTGAGTCAGAACTGAAGAGAGTAATTTTGGCTCAGAGTTATTTACAGTGAAGCTAGAATGCCAGTGTTCCCCCCGCTTCCCGTGATGTAGCTCTCCTGCCAGACACTTCCCATCAGATATTGTACCAATCAGATCAGAAGAAACTACTGTGCACCTTTCAAGAAGCAGGCCAAATAGAGACAGGCAGGAAATGATGCATCAAAACAACTTCCATAAAATTACAATACATTTTGACGTAGTAACTCGGTATTGCTGAGCCACCAGAGCCCTTCACCTCAGTGTGGCGCTCCTTTCCCAGTACAGGTGGTGTTGAAGGTTGTGGGGTGCAGGGACAAGAGAAGGAATTATGTAGTGTGGGACCATGCTTTAGCCAGACCCCGGGGACAGCCACAGGAGCCCTGCTCAAGCTTAGCAAACACTGAGCATCTGGAATTACAGATCCCCTTCTCACACTTCCTTCCCTCCCCGAGGTAAGCCCCACTATCCAAAGCGTAAGCATGGACAGCAGACGGTTATCAGACAATACCTTAATGTTACACAAGTGTTTGTGAAATAGAATGACAAATTTCACATGTTACACGTCTGTTTGCTCCAATACTTTCCTTTCAAGAGGAATGGAATGCTTTCAAGAATGCTATGGACTGGTATGGGAATTGGGCAAGGAAGGTGAACATTAAGGCCTAGTAGTAAGAGATATTCAGAAAATGAAGAGAACAAGCAGGTAACTGCAGGCTCATGGAAGAAACGCAAGTCAGTTTCCATAATCCATAGGAAGCAGTCTTTGAAGATGGTCCAGATGCTTCTAGAAAGAAAGCATCAGCCAGAGAGCTTAGTAACAAAAGAGGGGACATACACAAGAGCCTCCAGTAGTGTTAACTCTAAGTAAAACTTCCTATCAGACCTGGAGCAGGTGCTTCTCCTGGCCTCTAAAGAGCACCCACCGTACTTTTCAGTAACCATCCTGCAGCCCAGCCCAGCCCTTGTCCATCTCATCATCTCTTACTAACGCCAAAGCCCAGAGAATAAATGTTCCCAGTCAGCAACAGCCTTAACTGGCCTCATTTATTTTTCTTCCAATAAAAGCCTAATCTTCATGTAAGCATGTTTTTTAAAAGCACTGTAGTTGTGCAAGGGTCCCTCCTCATTCTAGTTTGCTGCTTCATCAGAGTAAGCAATCTCTCCTAGTTCACAATAACATACATGCACAAGTGCCATTTACAGTCAGAAAATACAGTAAAAGGTGATTTATAAGTGCTTTTCAGTATTTGGTTTCTCAAAATCTTTTTATTTCTAATGATTTCCATGCTGCTTTTCTCTCCTTGTCTCAATACATGAGCAGACACAGATGTTTGTCAGAACTGCAGATGGTGGTAGAAGAGGATCATAGTCTTCAGCTGGCCTAAATAGGAGAAAGTTCTTATTTTTGGAGAATGCTCAATTTATACATCAGCTGTCAGGACTATTTGGGGTCCTTCCACTTCGACATTTTTGAGAGGTCCCACCTAGTCAGCAGAAAAAGCTGGATACTACCTGTACATTTAACCTGAACTCCCACTCATCGCCCCCGCTCCCCTCCAAGTTACACTGAAATGAATTCCACAGGTTTTTATAGCAAGAGTCCCTGAAGAGCTAAATAGCAGTAGCAAAGCATGAGGCACAGCCAGAGCTACAGCAGCACGGAAGTGCCCTGTACACAGGTAAGGAATGATAAATCGTGCTGTAGCTGCACTGACTTGGAGTGGATTTCATGGTGGAATGCTACCCACCCTGTGGATGGGATGCACCTGCCATGCAAGTTCGCAGGTTACAGGTTACTAACAGGAATATGCCTGGCACGTGCCAACGGCGGTGGCTGCTTTTATATCGTTGATTTTGCGGTTCTTTTCTACAGGCTTCCGCTAGCAGAAGCTTCACTACCCACTGCTGCTGGGGGTAAAGCTCTTATTGGTCAGTAACATGGCAGTGGTAGGGTTTTCCAGCTCATTACACTGTCTGGAGTAAGACAATATGAGTGACAGTGTCGTATTAAGACTGACGAGATATGTAAAAATCAGGACTTCTGGTCAATGGCTGACACACCTCCGAGGAAAACGGAAGCGCTCACAAGCCCATCCTCCCCTCCCCTTGTGCCGCATGGCAGGCACGTATCCAGAAGACATAATTTTTGAGACAGAATCTGAAGTATGGATCTCTTGAAATAGGTCAGACTTACATTTCATACCTCAGCCTGAAACATGAGAAGGGAACTGAACTCTAGGAAGGAATCCCATGAAGTTCTAAGGTGACAGCATTAAGAATAATCAGTGCTGTCTAGCCATAAAAGAACTGAGTCCCAACACATGTTCATATAAGTATTTTCACTTATTTAGCCACCGAAAACAAATAGCACTTTTCATAAAGTAATCATCAGAGACTAAACTGAATGTATGTTTTTCTATTCAATTAAAAAAAAAAAAATTAACTGTGCAAGTTCAGGGTTATGAGAAGCCAAGTATTTTGAAGATCAAAGAACACATTTAAAACCCAGATCTTGCAACACAGTGGACAGATAGGCCTGTAGCCTCAATTAAGTTGAGGACACTCTGGCAGCCCACTCAGTCCCTGGACTGAAGCCCACGTTTCCACATGCTTTTAGTTCTTCTGTCAAGTATTTGTGTATGGACACTAATTCTCATGGAACTTATTCCAGGAACTCATTTCACAGTCAGACAGAGCTCCATTGATCAACAGTGGCCTGCAATACAAGAAAGTAACTCTCTATTTCCTTAAAGGCTCATCATATTCAAAATAAGAATTACAGTACTTAACTTTTAATACCCAAAACCTTTCAGATCCTACCTAATATTTTGCAGTGGGTTATTTTCTTTCTACCATTCTAATGAAAAAAACCCTGACCTATCAGTTCCAACGGCAAAGTTCATTAACAGGATGCTATTAAGAAAAAACTCCCATTCAAAATCAAGTGGACACCAGATTTTGTATAAAATTCTACTGAAGGCTACTCTGCCCATGAAAACAAGGATACTGCCCATTTTCAGATGGTCTCCTGGGACTCAATCGTTTTTACATACACTTTACATATCAACCATAGTTTCCATTTCTTTATAAATCATACTCTTCACAATTCAGTATTAAGTTTAATTTATTTTAATAGTTAACTAAACAAACAGGACCTTATTTTAGGTATTCAGCATTCTGTTGATAACACTTACTTTCAAATGCTTAACAGCTACGGCCAAAACCCCACTAATAAATTTTACAGCTATCTGTTGAAAAGCCATTGTGTTTACAAACACTCCAATGCAGCTGAAGCCTTATAAAAAGCCTCCTGGTTTTAACTTACATGTGAAATCAGCAGGGCTATTCTCCCTGTCTATCACAAAAAAAGTATCAAGTTTTTAAAAAAACAAAACCAGTAACAAAAACCAACAAAAAGTTATATATCGCTTAGTTTTACTTCTGCAAGCTAACTAGCTCATTGTTTCAAAAACACCTGTCTCTTTGTCAGTCTCCTTTCTAAGAGAGACTTACTAGAAAAATAAAGACCTTATCCTCCCAGAAATACAAAATGGAACATTAGCTCAAAAATAATAAATAACAATAATAAAGTATATTACTCTAACAATAGTATATTCTTTATATTAACTTCAGGTACATTTTCACAAAACAAAAACTGATGCACAGGTACCTACAAACCATCCCTTTCCTCCACATCATGTTCTTCATTCATTTAAGAAGTTTCAATTTCAACTGGAAAAGTCTGGAGAACAACCTTAAGTTAGGGGAACACTATATACCAAAAGCAAACTTTTTTTTTTTTTTAACCAAACCAAACAATACCCAGACATAGAATTAGTACAGTATAACATAGAAAAAATAACTGTACTTCTGATGCTATATTACTGATAGAACAGCAAAATACAAGAAACTTTCTTTTTTATTTAAAACTACTATTGAGAAAAAGTAGGTTCTTTGGAGAAAGAGGCCGCTATGAAAGATTTGAAAAAAACAAAAGCCAAACAAATCACGTACTTAAAATCTGTTACACTTTTACACAAGCTTTAAAAATCAGTGTTCTTAATAATCAATTCTTTTCAGCTTCTCATCTTTCACAATTACAGAAGTCTTGAAAGACAGGTGTTCCAAAAAGTTCTATAAAAACATTATATATATATATATATTTTATATATA
>NW_010321317.1:0-7273 GCF_000700745.2 Antrostomus carolinensis
CAAACCATTCTATGATATGATTCTATGATTCATTCCATTCTATTTATTTTTGTGTATTTGACCAGTAATTCACAGGAAGCCATGGATTGGTTTTGTTCTGTTTTTGCCCTCTTGTCTCTTGCATTTCAACATGGTGGGTCAAAATCTGAATTTTGTAACTTTGGGGAATTCTGAATGATAAAACTTTCTAGCAGCCAAGATTTCTTCCCTTTTCCATGGTCACGTCAATTGCTATGCCTACAATTGCCAAAATGAAGCATAGTAAGAAGCAGAAGAAAAAGAGTTAATATTAGCTGAATGTTTATTTCCTAAAGTCAGATTAGCAAGAAATGCCATTAAAAAAATGCCACATTAAGCACATATTAAACTAGTTTTGTTAAACTGGCACATTGGTCACTTTTACATTAGTTCCAAACTTTAAAATATATGAATTCAAGCAATTTCAAACCAACCTCATTTTCCAACCAACTCCTGCTCCAGTTGAGAATGTCCAGTTTCAGGGATGCTGCCAAGTCAAAATCAATCCCTTGGTTAAAATAAAACCAAAGTGCTCACAATTCATTAGCCTATTAAATTGTCATTTTTGTAACTTCTCCCAGAAAAACATACCCATTTCTTGTCAAGGGAGTTATTATCTAGGGAGTTTCAAGGATGAGGCTTTGAGCAACCTGGTCTAGTGGCAGGTGTCCCTGCTCATGGCAGGGGGGTTGGAACTAGATGATCTTGAAGGTCCCTTCCAACCCAAACCATTCTATGATCCCTCATTGGCTCCTCCCTACAGTTATCTGTATTGCCGAAAACATGTTCCAAAAATTAATTTTTCATCTCTCATCTTTTTTCTTGCTGTTCAAGTCCAGCTGTTCAAGATCAGCTTACCAACAGTATGTTCTCAAGAACAGGCACATGAGCAACCTGTTCCATCCTCTCCTTCTGCCTGTCTACATCACACTCTGCCCACAGAAGCAACTTGTGAGAGCGTGTGAGCAGTTTATTCATACGATATCATCAGGGGTGTTAGTTTTTGCAGGACTGGACCTGTTGATATCAGAAGAAAAGTTGCCTGTGTAAATGCACTGCTTGCTTTGTCCCTCTATTTCTACATAGAGTGGTTCCTTCTTGTACCTCAGGAGTAACAAAATACAGCTCAAGTATACTGAGCTTTTAAAAATAAAAGATATGAGCTCCCTGAAAAAGTACATCTCCTTCATTTATCTTTATGCAAGAAAGGGAGAAATCTTCAGTGCCATTAAAGAGAAATAATATCACATTGATATGAATTAAAGAATTAATAAGCCTCAAGTGTTATGTTGATTAATGACTTCTAATCACATTCATAGCATCCTTATGAATTACATGGGCAACACTCACGTCTCCATTCTACCAATACATAATTGAAACAATAAGATAATCTAAAGTTGCTAAGAACTGTTCATCTCTTCAACAGTGGAACCCAACATCAAAAGGTCAGGATTTCCCAGTTCCTATCAGTGGTCTCACTCTGCTATAAAAGCTCAGCTCAGCTCTAACATCAAATGAAATAAAATGCAGTTCGGTGTCTTGATGTGTATCATTTGATTATGTCAAATACTCACTCAGAGAATGTAATTGCTTTTCTCTCTAATGGTTGGTTTTAATTAGGGACCAACTCATTAGTATGTCAGAGGTCCTTAAATAATCTGGTAGAAAATTGGGATATTGATATTCCAAATTGTTCAAAAGAAAAGGGGGAAAAATTCATTATCAAAACCTCAAATTTTAATACTTGTTGCAAAAAGACTATCTGAATCTGTGCTGTCATGGCATGGTCTTTTAATGTGCATATTATGGCAAATTTATAAAAGACTGTTGAGATGTAAGAGTCGGGACACTTGGAATTCATTGATGAAACAAGTGATGTGGGAAACATATGAGTTTGAAAGTCTAATGGAGGTTTATAAGACTTAATGATGGAAACAATGTGCTGCTTCTTTAGCTGAATTACCAGACATTTTAATCAGTAGAATCGATAATTATCAGCTATTTCTCATAGGAATGTGAGTGCTGCTCTGCCAGAATGGTTTATGGGCCATTGCATCTACAAATAAAATTCCACACTGGTGTTGGGATGTTCATTTTGCATCAGGAGTGGTCAGGTGGTTTAACTAAGATTGGCACATGCCACTAGTTAAACAAACACTTTGTGCTATTTCTTACCATTCAACCCATGTGTAAGTGCTTTCATAGCACAGAAAACACAGTGTGTTGTTAAAAAAGGGGAGTTTACTCAGGAAAATTATCCCAAGCCAGTACAAATAAGCAATCAAGATGACTACTTGGCACGATGACAGCGTATACATCATGTTTCACATGATTTACAGAGAGTATCTGAAAGTTTTACAAAATGTAAGCGTAAGGACTGGGTAAGCATTGTATGTCTGTCAGTGAAACAGTCGTTCAGCTGTAGACCATAAACTGAAAGAACAAACATTTCAAGTGGTCTAAGCAACCCATTTTATACACAAACATCTAGTCTCTTCAGCCTACCAAAGTGAAAGTAGGTATTTTGCATTCTTTTGTGGGGGGAGAAGGGGGAGATTGAGAGTAATCAATTAGCTGAACTTTCCTGGTAGACGTGATTGCAAGATCCCATTTTCACATTTAGGAAGGGATAATTGATGGTGCCACATTCATTCCTTACTCACTTTCTCTCTTGGAAGTAAGCTGTTTGAAACTGCTCAGGGAATTTAACTTTTGGAATGAAATTTAGTAAAGAAAAAATTTCAAGGTTCCTTTTACTCATTAATCAACAGCATTTTTCTCCCTTAAGGCCACAGGGGATACAGTAGGAAGTACTGATAATATTGATAAACCAGAGACACCTGTGTGCTCCTGAGCCATGATACCATGATAGTTGAATAAAAAATTGTGATTTGAAAAAATAAGCAAACATGGTTTTCAGGCTTTTCTTTTTTTCTGTTTTTTTTTGAAACTTTCAATTCATATATTTGAGTTCTTCGCAGCTACATGACAGTCACACATGAAGTGATGTGCTTCAGATGTGAGTCAGATTTCAGGAGTTCTTTTGCTCTGGGCACTGATAAATAAATAAAAACACACGGAAAAGATAAACGTCTTTCAGATTTTCTCAATACTTCAACAGGGTCCACTCTTCCTTATTCCACAGTATTTAATTTCCTGTCCTCTGAACACTCTGATGTTTTGGAATTGCTTCCGAAAGACTCATGCTACTCAACTATTTAGGGAATTTGGTGAAAAAATGTTTTGTCCAAAAAATATTTTAGCCTATTTATGTCTCTAGGCACTATTGTTTTACTTAAAGAGCATCAGAAATGTTCCTGAACTATATTTGACTGAAGTGTTTGTTGATTTTGTGGTTGGAGTTTTTGCAGTCAAGATGTCAAATTTTCTAGCCACTGATTCCTGAAACTCAGTGTCCACTTGATATGGAAAATGCGTGATGAAGTACTGCATATTCTGACTTTGATCTGCACATGTAAGCCCTTAATTTGGAGGACATATACACATGAATCAAATAAAGGATATGCCCCAGAGTTTCATACTTAATTTCAGAGTAGCATAGTTACAATTGCACTATTATTTCTGAACTTTTCTACTTGACTATGTACTTAATGGAATGAAATAGAATTATAGCAGGAGGTAGAATGCAGTTCAGTCTCAACTCTGGGTTTTGAATTATGGATGGCTGTGTTAGCTTTCCATGAAGAGAAAGGCAAAGTAGCAGCTAATAATCTGCAACAGAATTGAAGTACACAAGAAAAGGAAGTTAATTTACAAGCTTTTCAATTTTTGTGGAAGACTGGAAAACAAAACATAGCAAGCAAGATTAATTTATATGTTAGAATAGTACTTTGAAGAGAAAAACAACACATGAAAATGCATAAAGGGAGAGCAATGAGGGAGAACAATATCTCAGCAGAGAATTCTTAAGTTATTTGTTAAAACTAGTCAGATATTTCCCGACTAGTCAACTATTTCCTAACAATTGAAAGAAGTTTCCAAAGAATTAAGCATAAGGAGAATGTTTTTGGGAGAACAAAATCACAAGTGTTGAACTGGTCTTTTTCTGTCTGTTTAAAAGAACTTCATATCCGTTTATAAATAAGACACAAAATAGCATGAGAAGCCTCTGATAGACACAGAGCACATTTGAGCTGATCTTCAGCGAACAGCACTTACATCCCACATCTCAATCAATGAAGCTGTGGGTCTTACACTGCAAGTACACAATTATATTTCCTCTTCAACTCAGAAAAATTCTGTTCTTTACTGCTTTCAGATATGCTCAACATACCTGAACTCTTCCAGATTCTCTTGAAGAGGAGAGATGAAGATTCTCCTCTTGAAAAAGATTCTCCTCTTAGTAGGCTACTCAATGCTTAAAAGAGGAAGATGACACTTAAGCAACTTTTGAGGTTTACTCAAAGCCTGCTCTGAAACTTCTGGTGTTTCAAACAGGTCCAGGACAACCTGGCCAATATGAAGCCACAAGTGAAGAATTTTAAATTGGATTATTTTTTTCCTGAAAATTGGAGTAAAAGAGAAAAGCACAACAATTCCTCACTCTCTCTCTCTCAAAAAAAAAAGGTCAGAAAAAACCACAACCCAAAAAAGCACCATGACCTGTCTGCTCATGGTGTTACTCTGATATTCAACCTTCCTATGAGAGCTGACATACTGGTATGAGGTTCTCGACCATTGAGTATAAGGAGCATTTCAAAATGCAGGCACCTCTATGGCAGACAGCAGCTGTTCTACATTAATGGTTGGGAGAGCAGGTCCTGACTCTTCCTGTAGAAGAGAAGGAAGTCCACATTACTTTAACATGCCAAAAGGCCTTTTCTTTACTATTGCCTTATAGAGTCATAAGCTTAATCCATATGCCATCCACATACAAATGACTTTCCATGAATCCCCCTGGCATGCGGGAACATCCTTGTACACCCTCCATACCCAGGCATTCTTCTGAATCTAGTTAATACACAGTGACATCCTTTTAAGTGTGACCCTAGGGCTGCAACATCACAGCTGGCACATGCTTGAAGCACAATACAAGCCATACTCATCTAGACTTGGGCTAATGTTAAAATTTAGTAGAAATGACAAATCTTTTTTTATAGGCTCATCAAACTAATGAGAAAGCCAAGAAATAATATGATGAAAGAGTCATCTACACACATGGATGCAAAAGAGCCCAGAGGAGCAACTGGACAAAGGAGAATCAAATTGTTCCTTCACCTGGTTGCTCCCAGAGCTATATCATAGGAGAGACATCAGCCTCATGGGCTGGCCAGGATTCCCATCACCATAAGTCAATGGGAGATGCTCTCTGGATGACCTTTCAGATTGAATGGGGGAGTTAATGCCCAGGGGCATGGGATGCAGGCAAGGGGAGCAGGATAAGCAACCTAGGAGCCAGTTATTGAAGGAGTCATATGTCTGCGCTGGACATAGACAGCTCTCTGAATAAGACAACAGGAGGAGCTGGCTAATGGAGGGACCAGGAGTTCCCAGGAGTTCTGACGTGGAGACTGTGGGATCTGTGGGACATCTGAGAGGGCTGTTTGTGTATGTCTGTGTCTCTGTGCCCGAGGTAGCCGGGTCAAATAAGAAGTACATTAGATTACCCAGCTACAAGGTTGTCTAAGGGCACTTGCTGGAGGGATCCATAGTGTGTGTGTGCAGGTACACACATTGCTGTGTTCAAGGGTGGGGGTCAGTATCAGAGTATCAGTAAGCAGAGTGGGACTGTGAGCCTCAGGGGTTTGTACATCCAGGTGCAAGCAGAGGTAAGACTGGGATGCAGAGACAATTACTAGATAGACCAAGCAAGTTTAAGTCCAGCTTCCAAAGGGATCCACGCTGTGTATATACATATATATATATATATATATATTTCCCAGTAACAGAAGCCATCACTGGTGTTGGTGAGTGTTGTTTTCTGTCTGTGTCAATCTGTGTGGCTGGCCACGTGTATACGTGTGTATGTGTTGTAGAGTGTATTTATGTGTGTACCTCCCAGGAATACATGTTCAGCCTTACTACTGTTGGAATCTGGAGGCATGGAGTTCTATTGGACTACCAGATTTGGCAAGCCATAACAGGAACAGTGATATTTCACCTTCACAGCAGAGAAATTACACCAATGACAGTAAGATTTTGTGAGAGCCTTAAAATTATGTAGTGAAACATGGACACCTCTAAAACCTTAGTTATTTGCATTTTACAGATCTGTTTTTTACCAAACCAATTTGCTGATGTTGTTTCAGTGGCAAAACCTGGATAAGAAAAGATACCTTGTAATTTAACCGTTACTTTCCAGACTTCAGCACATATTAATATGCTTACAAGTGTTCTGCTAAAGAGGATGCTATCATATAAGTAGCCCATTTTATTAATTTTGACCTTTTGCTTTCAATAAATAATTTGCAAATAAATTTTGCCCTCATTCATTACTTGGATGAAGTTTTGTGTTTTCAGAGTAATTGGTGAACACCACCACTAATCACTAAACAGGATTCTTCCTTAGCACAACAACAGATGCTGGAACAAAAGAGCCAAGTCTGAGACTAGGTTGCTACACCTTTCTAGCTTGTGGTGTACATGGCAAAATTTGTGCCAAAGCATTCCTCGCAGGAGGGAGAGCTCTCCCTTGGGGCTAAGGCTATTCCTTTCTCCTCCTTTCCCTGCTGCTAGCAAATCTACTTCTGACAGTATTTAGCTGGTAATTATGTGCTCTCAGGAGAGTCTTCCTTTGAATCAAAGGCATTTGGAACAAAAAATCATAAAAGCTTGTACAAAGTTGAGCCAGAGGATTAGACCCCACAACACTCATTTGCTCAGACTCAGAAGAAAAGAGAACCTGGTCCAGCAGACATACAAAACACCCTCCAACTATAAGGAAACAAAAAAAAAAAAAGAAAAAAAAATCCAACTGATTTATTTTACCTTTAATTCTGCAGAGGACACTTCTGATATTCCCTTCACAAAGTGCTAGGAAGATGAACAAACAATGATCTCTTCTTTCCATCAGACACATCATGTGCTCTAAATTACTCTAGCATCTGCTGAGGTGTACAAAGATTAACCAGGATACTCGTAACTGACAGAGATTCCTAATTATAAAAGACCTTACAAGGTTGCATTTCAGGAAAGCCTGTAACAGTCTTTCATTGAGCCAACAAATAGTGCATGAAGAAATGGAACTACATTAGTCAATAGATGGCTGCAGTGATTCCGCGATTCTGCGCCCCCC
>NW_010321317.1:7387-15046 GCF_000700745.2 Antrostomus carolinensis
GGCTGCCTTTTTTTTTTTTCTTCCCTAAATGGCTCCTCTATCTTCTTTGCTCTTCAGTCACTCCCATGGAAAGTCCCTGAGGCTAAATCAACTACTAAGGTGGAACAATGAGAAACTGTAAACAGGGCAGACAGACCAATACTGATATAGCAGTTCATATAAATGTAGTTGTAAACTTGTTATAAGGAAGAGATCTGTTTTGTGAAAACAGAAGAAATATAATTATCACCACCAGCAGAAAACTGGCAGCAAGTATAGTTGGAACTGATGTGAGCACTCTTCACATTGCATTAATAGAAAAGTGAAGTACTGGGTAGTGATCTTACAAATGCATCGACAACACTCTGGATGCTTGGGGCAGATCAAGGGAAATGAGGGATAGAAATTGAGCTGTCAACTTGAGGTGTCAAGTTCTTGATGGGAATTTGAAAACTTGGTTTTATTTTTGTATCAGAATGTGTGATAAAACTTGCAAAATATTTCAATTCTCTTGGTCTTTGGTTGAAGAGACTTTTTTCTCTTACCTGCTTGGTACAAAGACTATGCTTTAGTACACGTGTGAGCTGTACATAAGATTGAAGCTTAGTTTGTAGCTAGGTGGGATCATTAGTAAGGGGTAGATAAAAAACAGAGTTTTCTGTTCATGACCAGACTTGTCATTTGCACACTTTATATCAATCCTAATGGTGCAAAACCATGAACTCTCTCAATTCTTGCCAAGTCAGAAATTGCACTGAAACCAGTCATTCCTATTTCACTGAACAGATGGCCACATCCCCAGCTCCACCAGGACTCTCCCAAACCAGGGACACCAGGACTGCTACATACCTTAATTGCTTTTCAGTGGCTGCTGTGTGCACAGGAGGGCTCAGCCAGCCCTTGGGACACCAGCCCCAGCCAATCTGCTCAGACAAAACAACAGCCAGTCTGTCCTAGCAGCTCCATGAAGCACCAGCCCTGAGTCTCCAATAGGAGAACAGACAACACAAGTACCACCAGGTACCTCATCAAAAATAGATTCACTGATCCTTACCCCAAGGGCCCCTATATCTCTGTGAAGACCCAAAGACACAGACTGAGACACAAACAGAACTTTTAGTGATTTACCAGAAATCGCTAAGTTCCTAAATAATGTTGCAGTGAGAGAAATCCAGGGCTTCCTAACCGGAAAACTTAGATGAGGTAAATCTTCATTATCAGTAGAAGATACACACTGCACCTACAGCCAGCACTGATGGTATCTTACAGCCACAACCCCTTGAGGCACAAAGTTGCTTTTCTGCTATTGCTGTTCCCTTCTGTAACATACATGCGTATTCAAATGAGGCAGTGGTGATCGCTTTCTATGGCTGTGCTGTGATCTTCATTTAAACTAGGATTGAAATTCTACTTTTTCATGTTGCAAGCCAGATTCAATCAGGAAAGCACCACACAATAACTCTTTGTGGTACTCCTGCTTGCTGCATAATGTTTGTGAGAGTATTTTTTAATTTTGTGGGCAAGACATTAAAGCATTTCAAGTTGTCTCAAAGACAAAATGTTTCCTTATGTTTTAAATCCCCCAGTCAATAAGAATGATCAGCCTCCCTATACAAATGCATTCTCACAATGTCTTGGGGATTAAATCTCAGAATTCAATTAATTCTGACTGTGAGCAATCACTTCTCAGATTCATTGCAATTTAAAGAGCTGTGCAAGAGGAAAACAGAACATCCTAGATGCCCAGCTTCTTCCTTTCTCAAATACTGTTGCCATAATTCATTACACATGTCCTGTTTTCTTTTTGGACTATGCATATATCTTAGATTTAGAAATAACGAGTGGATTATCTCACTTAGCCTACTGCACAACACAAGTCAGAAAAATTTTGCTCAGGCTTTCATATATTGAGCCTAATAATCTATATTTGACTACACAAATTAGCTTCTACACGTTTAAACAAATTGGGATCACTCGTTAGATGGTATTAATGAAAGAATGCAGAAAGTTCTCCAGTGTGAACAAACAAGCTTGGAATAATTAAAGTTTAAGTTCTTGAAATAAGTTTATCATTTTTGCTTAATCATTAGAAGCATCCTGTTTTGTTTTGTTTCTTATAAAACACCTTCTCTCTTAGAATACAAGCAATACCGGATCTTTGCCACAGGATGTGAAAACTGAACACCATGGACTTCATCCTGCCCCGAAAATGTTCATACCCTTTTTTACAAAAACATAGACCTGTTACAAATAAACTAAACCCTAATCAAACTAAGAGCAAAAAGGAGCAAACCAATGTTTATTCTTGCAGTCTGGCTGTCAAAAAGAAATAAGAATAGATAATTTTTAATACGTTATTCTCTGTCCACCTGGGATTTGTAGATTTGAAGATCTCAAAAAACTTTCCTGCTCAATATGGAATGAAGCCATAGTTTATATTAGGTGATACTTTGAGATCAATATGTATTTTATAAAGAGAAGACAAAAACCAAAGATAACTTCAGCCAAATTGGTCTTCCCTGAAGTTAGGCATGTACAACATACAACATCAGTAGAGAGTTATTCTGTCTGAAGTTAAATTTTCTCTCCAAATCCAATACTGAAACTGCTTTTCATTGGGAAATTTAAACCAATCTGACCAAAGCTGAGTTTTGAAATCAGATGTCCCAAGTCTATAATTGAGTAACTAGCAAGCAACATTAAAAAACCCACTAACTTTCACTGCAATAAAAAGTGCATGCATCAGACAATGTAACTATATATTTTTCATATGCTAAAGGTCCAAGCTGAGGCTATATGTTAAACCTCTCAACTTTTGAAGCCTAATGTATTGGGTCTGGCTGGGATGGAGTTGATTTTCCCCGTGGCAGCCCTCAGAGTGCTGTGTTTTGTGTTGGTGGCTCGAGGGGTGTTGATAACACCCGTGTTTTGGTTACTGGTAAGCAGTGTTAGCACAGCACCAAGGCTGTCTCTCCAACATCTCCCCCAGTAGGCTGTGGTGGGGAAGATCTTGGGAGGGGACACAGCCAGGACAGCTGACCCAAACTGACCAAAGGGATATTCCATACCATATGATGTCTGCTCAGAAACAAAAGCAAGGAGAACGGAAGGGGAAGAGGGGCAGTCGTTACTTCCGTTTGTCCTCTGGGAACCACAATGTGTATGAAAACCCTGCTTCCCAGGAAGTAGCCAAACATGGCCTGCTGATGGGAAGCAGAGAATAAATATTTTGTTCTTTTGCTTCTGCCCACGCAGCTTTGCTTTGCTTCTATTAAACTGCCTTTGTCTTGACCCACGAGTTTGGTTATTTTTTTGTGTTCCATCTTATTTTCTCCCCTCCCCATCTTGCTGAGGAGGGGGGTGTTAGAGTGGGCTTTGGTGGGCATCTGACATCCAGACAGGGTCAACCCACCACACCTAAACAAACATTGAGGGAGTTATCTGTAAGGTTTAATTTTACCCTTCTCTTCCTGCTGCTGCTCCAAAGGACAAAAATCTTGAGAAAATGGAAGCTAAGGTGAAAAATTGAGATGACAGTAGGAGTTAATAACACTGTCCAACTAGTTTTTAAACCCAGCATCAGAGTAAAATCTCTTGACTCTTACCAAAGTAGTTGCTAAACAAAGGAAATATCAATGGCAATGACATCTTTCAAACCACTACTGGCTCCTAAGTGAGAGTAGTGGTCTGTGGGCCACATATCTTTCAACAAAAATATGACATTTAGTCTTTCTTAAAAAAAATTAACTGTGACACCCTCACACCCTGCGTAGCAATAACACAGTTCCAAACATTGCCTGAGGAGAGATGTGACAAAATATTAATTAAGGAGCTACTTAATTACAACTCCCTCCATTGAAAGCCCAACACATGCACATTTCGCGTGGAAGCCTTGACAGCAAATATTACATTTGGGAGACCAATAAACATCCGCTTCAACACGACATTCCATGATTAAATAAGCTTCTCAATTTCTGATTAATTTTGTAAGAATACATGTGTGAAGTGAATAAAACCATTTAATTTATTCACTACATGGGTCATTAGATTTTAATTTCTAAAAAGCAAACCTATCACAGTATTTAGCTAGGATTGTAATTAAAATACATATAAAGGAACTTTCACTTTCCTGACCTTTATTTTTGTATTTGAATAACTAGTAAATGAACAACAAGCTCCTATGATAGGCTGTGATTACTTTACCCTTTCAGTTTAGTTCAGGACCATGTCTTGCATTAGAATGGTCTTGGACAAAAGCTGTGGGGTTTTTGGATGAAAACATATTTTAAAAGCAATGGTGTCAGAATACAGTTTTAAATATAGAAGACATAAACATGGTCTGAGGAACAACTGAGCAGTACCACTTCTGAAAAATGGGGTTTTCATGTAGTATGTAACCTTAAGACAACAAAGTCTTTTCTTGTTTGAGAATTTGAAGAAAAAGTTGACATCTCTGAATTCTGTGAAATGCTTTGAGAAGCAACTAATATGAATCATTTTGACTGGCAGTATAACATCTTAAAATTGTTGAAGTTCTTTACAATGTGTATATATCATAAACTATAAAAAAACCTGATGAAACATCTGTATTTTATTTTTTATTATTTTTTACTAGGGGTTTTTTGAGCTTTTGGGGTCTTTTTGACAAAGACAAAAAAATATATCTAACTTTAAGGAATATACTTAAGTTTTCCAGAAGATGACAAAACTCTGACTCTACCCAGTAAAAAGAAATTGTATTTTAACATATAATGACAACCATGGGTATTGCTAATGCACTTTCTCTTCCACTACATTCTGTCATTTACTTGGTACCCTGTACTTTCTTATCCCAGTAGAGTAGCATCGAGGTGGGTGTTTGAGAATATTTTATGTTGTATTGTTGGGTTGTGGGTTTCTTTGGATGAAGGTTTAACAAATAGTTTCTAATGATAGCTTATCCCTTTTTCATAATCCAAAATTACAGGCAAAATAAAATAAGTGGATTCATATCAGTAATTTGTTTCATGGAGAGACATAAATACTGTTCTTTTACCATTACTAAAAAAAGGTCTGTTGCACCAGAAAAAGAGCATTTGACTTACAGTTTCTTAAAGTAAAAAGATTTCCACAGAATAGTGTGATACTTTTCCTGAGAGGAAATAGAAAAAGAGCTAAGGTGAAGAATTAATCCCTCTGTAAGACCAAGGACCCATGAACCATGTGGCTGATACCTGATGACCGAATACCAAAGAGAATCCAGCTCACAGATAGATCACATAACCATAATACCATGAATGCAACCAACTCAATCCTAAAAAAATCTTTTGAGCAGTTGCTCCAGAACACTGATTTGGAAAGGATTAACACATTTGACTGTTGTGACTTTGCCAGTACTATGAGTATCCATCTGCAGCACAAAATCTTTTAGTCCAGACTTTACAAGAATAGCACAAGCAATGATAACAAAAGTTTTTCTGTGGGATTCCTGAAATAAGAATCATACTCAGGCAGTGTAATGAAAGCAATATAGCCCCATTTCTCTTACTATTGTCCTTATATATTTACAGGGTCATTCAGAAATTAGCCTGGCCCACCCAGTTCTACTCAGGTATTTTTTTTCTATCTTATACATTAAACAAATTTTAAATATAGAAATATTTTCTTCACTGAATATATACTATTTCAGAATATATAGAATTATATTATGTATAATACTATATATTATATATTCCATTATAAAATAATAATAATATGAATAACAATTTTTAAAGTTATATTGTTTTTCAGCTTCTAATGGAGTTCAAGGTCTCTACAGAAATAATTACTAAACAAACATTAAATTTACTGAAAAGTACAAAAAAACCTGAAACAGTAGCATAACAAAGAAGTCTTCAAAATCAGGGATTTGATCATACGAGAATTGACAGTGTCCCAAAACCAGCATGATCTCACTAGAGGAAATTGAAGAGTATCATTGCAGTAGCCCTCAGGAAACATAAATTTAGTAAGTCACAGGAGAGCATCATTGACATTTTGGATGTGACTCCGTATTATTAGGCTGCCCTAATGCAGCCCTGTGTTCTTCATGAGGCATTAATGCAAGGAAAGAATAACATCTCAGCGTGCAACATTCATATTAACTTTGACCTAACACTTTATTATTGGAATGTTCGTCAATTATTTCTTCTCACAAAAAGATTACCTAAAGTTTCACTGCTAAATAGTCACCAATCTGCAGAGTACAGGGGATGTCTCACTATGGAATGAAATATACATACTGACAAAGATGCATCTGTTTTAAAATCTGAGTCTGTGTAGTCTACCAAAGGCAAATAATTTAGACATCTGGATAATTTACATGCATTTATCATAAGCTGTGCTACAGACAGCATAACCCAAAGGACTAAATTTTATTCCCAGAAACACTTGTACAACCTTAAAGCCTTCATGCATACAGTGGAATATCAGTAAATCTCAAATCTGAAAAAAGTTAATTTGGTCAGTTTATTGGTTATTATACTCAACCAAGTCTTTCAGATGTTGTTTTCTATTTAGATAATAAAGAATCCTTACATTTTCCTCTTACAGGCCACAATTCCTCTTATATTCATGACAGAAAAAACTGTTTCCCCTCCTGATTACATCTATTATGATCACGTCAGTATTCCTGAGACAGTCACAACACTGGACTACAAGGAAAAAAAAAAAATCATCAGAAGGTTTTAGCCATAATAAAACCTGTCCACATTAAAGAAATTAATTTCTGTGAAGCTTTGCTTGTACTACTGACCTTTGCTTTAATACCGAATGTTTCTACAGATAAGGGCCCTGAGGCTGTAAATCAGTGGCCAATGGACAAAAAAGCCACAGAGATATATAGCTATCAGAGCCTATGTGTTGACTACAAGGCAAGGACAGGCAGAAACAATAGTCCATAGACATGCACAGTACCTTGGAGTCAACCATAATAACACTACTGAAACAAGCAGTAGGACAAAAGAACAGTGATGGATCCTTAAAAATAGGTATAATGACCTCTCCAATATTTTTTTTTCCTTGTACCTATATTCAATAGATTCTTTGCTAGTGATAGAACCAATTATTGACCACATATAATATTTTTAGTCAGATAGTCATATTTAGGAAGTATGTATGACATGCTAATATGTGGGTGGCAAGACATTTGCTGCATTGGGTAAAGGAGGTCATATTTCCTGTATTCTAGAAAATATTACATGCAAGAATGGAGGGTATTATTGGTGATGCTTATATTTACCTCTAGAGGCCAATTGACCAGTTGATGGCAATAAGTAGAAAAACAAAATTTACTAGAAACAAGAATTATATGGGCAAATAGATGAAAGATAAATAAATAAAGATAAGGAAAGAAACAAGGACGAAGGAGCACACAGGGAGAAGACAGAAAAGAGATTATAAGAAGGAAAGTAGAAAGTTCACATGCCCAGAGGATGAACCAGCTACACTTGGATGACCTGAGGCTCTTCTGAAGTCTGCTCCAGGTAATGGCACATAAGAGAGAGGTTTGCACGTTTCATGACCTTCCACTTTAGAAATTTTTAGACAAAAAGTCTTGGGACCTATTGCAAACAGAGAAGGACTGGGTGGTGACAGCTATCGATGACATTGAGGCAAACCTTTGCTTCCACAGCAAGAAGTTTTAATTGCTTTGTAATCAAC
>NW_010321318.1:0-30452 GCF_000700745.2 Antrostomus carolinensis
ACTGTGCAGGATGTAACCCAGTATGACTTTGGTAAGACATGCTACCTGTCTTTTAGTTCACCAAAATATGAGCTGTTACCTAATATTTACAAGCAGCAGTTCCCAGACATTGCAAGCTGTTCTGTAATAATATTTCCAATTCACTCTGAGATTCTTGAATTAAATTTCTGTAGAAGGGTTACTTAAATGTTTTCTTTTTCAACCTGAAGTTTGTTCAATATAATGTTATAGAAGCAATCCTTGCAAATATCTCACTTCAAGAGAGGTTTTTCTTTTTCTTTTCTTTTGCTCTTGGCAGTGGTTGTGGCAAGAATGACAACGCAAAACACAACAGAAAGTAATAAACATTGCTTTTTCCCAGACAGCAAACAAACTCCTGAATTACCACCATCCTAGATGGGAAACTGTGCCGCTCTGCTTTCAGAAACTCCCACCCTTGTCTCATTCTGGGGCTGCAGGGTATGTATGAATTAAGCACAATGCTACAGCTATTTCCTGGTTTGTGGATGCTGATGCTCTTGAGGTAAGCCAGAAGATGAGCTTCACTTACAGGCACTGTTTGGGGCTCCTTGGGAGTGACAAATCTGGGACAGAATCAAAGAATAATTAAGGTTGGAAAAGACCTCTCAGATCATCTAGTCCAACCATCAACTCATCACCATCATGCCCACTAAACCATATCCCTGTGTGGGGTACATCTACGTGTTTCTTGAACACCTTCAGAGATGGTGACTCCACCACTCTTGTCTTACCTCTTGTCCTATTGCTGGTTACCTGGGAGAAGAGACCAACCCACACCTCACTACACCATCCTTTCAGGTAGTTGTAGGGACTAGTCAAGTAAAGAGTACGGGCCACCCATATCTACAGTGATCTAAAAAAGGACACCAGCAGAGGAATAAACAGTTGAGGGAAGGTGCTTTTCATCACTTCAGTGGTTTTTCACCTTTACTTCGACTTCCTCACAAGTAAGGCCACGACATTTTCCCCCACTCTTTGATATGCACCTCCTGACACCCAACAAAAAGGTTGCCATAATCTGATAACAAGCATGAGCCTCCCCTTCCCCTCTGTCATCCTTTTCTCCATTCTACCATGCAGATCTCTTCTTCTTTAGCCCGCACCCCTCACTCAGGTTGGGCTCCATCCCTGTCACAACCTGGCACGTTCTTTGCTCCTCCTGCTGGTGTTCTTCCCTTCCCCCCTTCAACACTTTCTTTCCATCCAGTCCTCTTACACTGCAGAGCTGTGCACAGCACCTGAAGAGCTGGGACAGGGCAGACCGTGCCAGGGGCCATTGCCACAATTTAACAGTGCCGATGACTGAATTAGAGGCTTTGCAACAGCTTTATCAGTATTGATGAGATTGAACCAATCATGTAATTCCTTGTGGTCTTTTGCCCTATTCCCCCCTTTCCCTTCGGGAATCTTGACCACTCCATCACACTCCTTCCTATCTTGGCCAGCTGCTCCAGAGATGCTGGGTGCAGGGCTCATGAGGCCACAGCTCGGTCCCCTTGGTTAATGACACAGATGCATTATCAGGGGACAGACGAAATAGGAGGCAGGGAGTTGAGGGATGCATACACCTACAGGACTTCTCTTGAGGGGAAGAGCAAGAAAATGTAGGTTTTGGGGAGGTTGAGGTTGACCCTTCTCCAAACCTCAACTCTAGCTTATGGCTTTGCATATTTAGTTATCTCTCACTGTTGCATAGGATCTGGGCTTGAGTGTTAGAAGCATGAATGGAATTTGAGAAATTAACTGTAAAGATGCAGAGTTCTGTCCACAGGTAAGATTTCCTGCCATCAAAAATCCAGCATGAAGGTTTTTGAGTCTGGGTTGCCACTGCTGAGATTTTATGTAGAGACATCTCTGGGGTTCAGACTCGTGATACGGTGAAACTCTGACAAACCTGGATGTGATTCTACTGAACAATGCTGCCTCAGCAAGTCATTTTGGGCACGTTTCCCTCTTCCTTTCCAATGTACCTTCCCAGCAAATGCGTTAACCACACAGATGCACTAAAAGTGCTTGGAACCAAAATGAGAGCAGAAGGAATGAAAACTATTTTTTTGCTAAAAGAGGGGTTATGTTTGTTCTTCATCTGCACCTTCACCTGCCTGGGTGCAACACAAAGGAAATCTCTGCAGCTGATCTGGCACTTCACAAACCGAGGGATTATGCACTGCAGATACTGACAGGTCCCTTTGCTTACAACCTGGCAAACACCACAACAGTAATCTCCTCTCCAAGATAAAGTCCATCAATCTTATTCTTTCAGCAACCTGTTCCCCTCTGCCCCTCAGACAAAGCTGGAAGAGCACCCCTGCTAAAGGATGCTAAAATCTTTCCTTCCTTGGCACCCTCCTGTTTTAACTTACCCTTTTGGCTGGCATCTCATCAAAGTCAGGTCAACACAGACCCATTTTCTGTGCTGAGCTGAGTAGTTTTCAAGAACAATTTCTCCTTCATTTTGTAACAGAGATCAATAAAACTGCCCCTCTCATATTGGCTGAGATACCAGCAACGTCATTTGCTCTTTATTGTTGCTACTGCTTTGTTTTGTTTCCCTTTTTCTTTTTTCTTTTCTTTTTTTTCTCTCTCTTTTTTTTTTTATTTTTTTTTTTGGCAAGGCACAGTTCGATTTAACAAGATGAAAATGACTTAGACTTTCACTCAAGGTAAAATCTGCACTTTATAACCCAGGATGTAATTTACAATCCTGTCATTAAGCTCTGTTAATCCTATTATTATGAAGATAAATAATTACCCATAGCGAAGAAAGGGATTCCCAACAGAGTAGAATTATATTTTCCATCAGTAATGAAAAATATCCCTGCTGCAGTGACACTGGAAATACAGATAGTGAGTACTCCCAAGAGTCCCAGGAAAGGTTTGCTACGCAGGCAGTCCTTCATGGAGCTCGAGAGGGTAGCAGTCAGGAGAATCAGCATCAGGCTCACCAAAATCTTGCCCCTGGCCAAGAGACTGGTCTGGTGGAAGTCCTTCCAGAGGCTAAAGGACACCAGTGAGTAGAGCTGCAGATCTTGGTGATCCAGCTGCATCTTGTGCATCAGTTTACAGAATTCACTCTCCCACTTCTCCCCAATGAGGTCCTGGGTGACAGAGCCATACGTTTGGAGGTAGTAAGTGATTTGGATGGCTCTGGCTGATTTGACTCTCTGGTCCTTGCTGTTTGGTACTTCCATGACCCCTCCGAGCTGGTGGCCAATAAAACTGCTCCTTCCATCCTGAGAGGGAAAGTAAAAAAGATGAGCATGTGGTTATCCTGCGTAAGACGTGATTCAGTGATATTGTTTGACTCAACCTTCCTTGCACAGACATGCCAAGAGCTTGACTCAAAGGCCACTGCAGTAAACAGCAGTTGTGCCATTCACCTCAGTGGGCTTTGGGACATATCCCTATTCCCTGCCACAACTCTGTTCCTTACTCATTATAGGCTCATTTGCAATTCTGTGCTGCAGTTCAGGGACTGCCCAGATACTCATTGTGGTCCCATAAGTTTGGGAACCGAAATGTAGCATGCAAGTTCCTCACCTCATGGGAGAGGATCACTTTCCCACTTTTTAACTGTGACAGACAACAAATCTCCAGTTACTGACGTATGAAATGTTTGAGATGAAGATAAATTTCTGGAAGATTTGTGATTTTCTGTCACTTTGGAAATGCTTTTTAAAAGTTGGACATGTACAGAAAATGAGACATGATTCCTCAGTACACAGATATAAATGTAGATGGATCCAGTTTAACTGCTACTCTGGCTCTAGAACAATATAAGTAAAATCAGAATTTTTGAATAGTTTATTTGAAGTTTCATGGATTTATATCAGTGTCACATAGATAAGAATCTACCTTACACTTTGATTTAGCCAGGATTTTGAGTTTTTTATATTTCAAGAATATAAACCTTACTCTGGTTTCAGTTATTTCAGTAGATGCTAGGACACCATGAAAATCAGTAAAGGACACATCAGGTGCACTCAGGATCAGCTCCCATCTATTTACAGGACCAGACTCCTTTTTTGTAGAGTTATCTGGTCCCATTTAGATTTTTTTCTCTTTTTTTGTAACAAAGGTTTTGTTAGAAATATCCTTGCTTTTTAGCCACTGATTATTCTAGTTCTCTAGAATAACTGTGAGGTGCCCCTGTCAAGACAGGGAAAGTTTGCATGGATTTAGATCAAACCCCATTGCAAACTGAGGAGGAAAATTCAGTAGATTGGATAAAAATATCTTAGCATAAGTAATCTCTTTGATCAAAAACTCTAAACCCAGGGATTAAATGTCTGTTGCACACCAAAACCCAACATTGTGGTTTTTTCTGTGTAATTGAGATTATAAATTTTCAATATTCTTTCCTCTTGTATTTAATAAAAAACATAAACTTATCAAGCCACTTAATATATAAAACATTTTGTGTCAGTGTGTTCACATGAGATAATACTCTTTGCCTAGATGTGCTTTGGGAATGAGCTGACTGACAGCCTGAATTTGGGAGATGCTCTGCCCTACACACACACATGGAAGCAGTCATCTGCAAAAGGCCAGAAACATTCAGGGGAGATACTTTTAACATCTATTACAGACAACATTAACCATTTCTAGAAACACCTGTGCTGCACCCAGGTCAGCATCTGAAATTGTCAGACCTGCTCGCTGTTATGATTCCCATCCTAAGGAAAAATCAATGAAGCAAATACCAGGCTTTGTGAAACATAGAAGTCTTCTGGGATACCTGCTCACAGAGCAAATAAATGCCAGAAATTGAGAAACAGTGCTGAAAATGTTTTATATACTCACCTTTCCTTGTCTCTGGTATGTAAAGGAGGTAATCCTCCCACTGAGAAATTTCTGCCTATGCCCACTTTCATGGCAGGAACTCACACTGTTTTCAGCATTTGCCTGCCACAGCCCAGGGAATGTGACAAAGTGCTTTTCAGAAGTTCATTTTTTCCCTATTCCCAGTTGTTATTTCCCATTGAAATAATGGCTTCTGGCGAGGTATCCTGGCACGAGCTGACATGAAAGGTGATTTGCAGTCTAATGCCAGCTTCTCAAATCACCTGAAGCCTCATTGCAAATGTCATAGAAGCAGAGACAGCTAACACAGAGGGGCAGCTGCTGCTGCTTGGACTCCAAAAAATCCTAATCTCTGGCTTTTCATGTTAGAATCCTGTTTTGATTCATTATTTTGATTTTTTTTCTAGGGAGGGGTCATACCTATCACTCACACACTCACAAAAGGTACATTTCCAAACTGGTAATTAAGGTCTGAGCAATGCAGGTCCTGCTCACTTCAGATACAGCTTCACAGTTAAAAATCCCCTTTGGCACTGGTTTGAAATTTTAGGGAGAAATGTAAAATTTCCTCAGTATATATGCCATGTTAACATTCAAACGTTTTCAGCTACTGCAGGATACTTTAACAGCACAGCTCCAAACTCATACAATGGACTGTAATTCAGATTTCATTGATTCACTATGCAGCACTCACGGCAAGGTTATGGGAAACTTTGCGATGACCATCTGCCTTCCTCTGCGAAAGGTGCACCGAACGACGGCAACATTTCAAAAGAGGCAACAGAGCTGGCAAAAATAAATCATGTTCTGCAGTATCACCCATGAAACAGAAGATAACAGCTATTTGTTACACTGATGTACAATAGGGTACCCAGCTCATATGTCAGCAAAATAGAGAGTGAGCTTTCAGATAGAATCAAGGAAATCACAGATGCTGAATTGCTCTGAGGTCATTTTGTCCATCTCCTTCCCTCCAAAGGCAGATAGTTTCCTATTTACACAAGGGTTTTGCTTTTTCTGCTTTCATAACATGCAAACGTGAACTTTCCACCACAGCATTTGACAAAATGGGACCCTTTTCTACTACAGTTCACATGCTGGCTTTGCCAAATGCTGCAAGTGAGATAAAAGCCCTGTTGTGCTAGGAAGGGCTGTCGCATCAATGGTTAAAATTCCTCAACAAGGCAGACAGAAGAAAGATGGAAAAAAATATTGCCTTTCATCCCATTTGACTGATGGAGACTGAAGTGTGGGAAAATGAAGACTCAGCTGCCAACATGACTTTCAGCATTTCCTAGAGGCCTCCAAGCCAGGGCCCTAACTACCTCCTGTTGTCTCAAGGGCACTTCAGGGGACTCAATCACCATCCCAAGTTATCTGTTGTCTTCCAGGACCACTTTAGTGAAAGAAGGAGACATGAATGGCTAAGCTCCTGGGCTAAGCCTGAGGTTTGGGAAACAAAAAGAGGTGACTTGTATAAATAAGGCCTGAAGGTCAGGCAGGTTTTGAACAAGATCCCTCATTTTGCCTAGTTCTTCAATAAAAAAAACCCAACAAACACTTTCTGCTGTTAATTGTTATGTCCTTCCTGGCATATGCCTACAATATGCTATTTTTAATTTCATAACAATAATAGTTTCATGTTTCAGACTACAAATCCCTTACACATTTTGCCTACATCTGTTGCTACTCTCTGATCTTACACGCAGAAAACCAAACTCAAAAAATAGAGTAATAATACTTATTGGCTGTACACCATTTTGCACCCATGTATCTAGAAGATCTACAACACAAGATAATAGCTATCTTTTGTTAGGTCACTAGCATTGCTGGATCCTGAATTTCAGATTTCCAGGCTGTATCTGTGCATTTGTGTCTTTCTATTTCTTTTTTTTTTTTTTTTTAAATATCTTGTGAAATCTTCACAGTGTCTGTTCTTGCAGAGGACAAAAAGGACCGTCATCCATTCTGATGGCAGCTAATTCTCTCCAGATCTGAACATCTTTTAAAATGGCATGAAATATAGAGTGATCTATAGATCACTTGCTGGGGCATGTGATATTTGATCTTAAATAGGGGCCAAATAAAATATTCACTTTGATGGCTACCTTTTTTTTCTTTTTTTTTCTTTTTGTGCACTCTCTTAGTTTTTTCTAGATGTCCCAAAGCCATTTGGTAGATTTAGACTCTGAAAGGGAAGAGGATGAGAACTAAGGACTCTCAGAGGAGTGAAAGATGACAGACATCAGCAGCATCATCCACCTTTCCCTCCAGGATGATGGATTTTGTTACCTGTGTTTATGCAGACCTGGCCTTGCATGTGGTTGAACATCCAAACTCCTTGTTCGTTCAGCAGTAAAAGTCACTAGTGGTGAATGGATGGATGCAGAATATACCCCTACCATGTTTCAGGTTAGAAACTTGTCTGTAAAAGATGCCTAGACCCTTAATATCCTAAAAAGTTGTGTAAATGGCATGGGCATGTTTGGCTTGCTCCAGAGCTGACTGCAGGACCTCTCAGGTTAAACAAAACCAGCTGCTCCTACTGAGCTAAATATCTTTTGCTGCTGCTAATGTAGGCATAGATCCTCTCCACATGCAGCCCAGAGGGACATCAGCAATACTCCCTCACTACTAAATTACCTAGGATCGTTTTTTTTTCCTTAATAGTTTTAGTGCAGCTGCTGCAGACCTGACTCCCATCCCCAGGGTTCTGTGAGGTCACTGCCCACTGCCACACCAGCCCTGGGCAGATCATCTTCTCCTCCCCTCTTTGGATGGCATCAGCCTCCACTGACTTCCTTCTCATGGGAAAAACAGAGGGTTTAAGGTATTTTTGAGATGACATGGCTCCTGCTTCCCCAGCAGCCTGCTCAGTGGAAGCTATGGCTGGAGAGGGGTTTAAAAGTCATTTCAGATCCCTGGCAAGGAGGAGAGGAGCCCTTGTACCATATCACTGCCATATCACTCTAATTCAAGTACATTCACAGAACCTTTGCCAGCAATTTTATCTCTATTTTTATTTTTCTTTAACTGCTTCAACTGGAGTGATGGTTAATTCTCAAGTTACATTCTAGAAATGTTAGGATAAAGCAGGCCATCCTGGTTCAACTCTGTTTTGTCTTAAAAGCTTAAAAATCTTCAACAGAGGGCAACCAGGAATGTCTGTCGAAATATATTGTGTGATAAACATCTTAATGAGATCAATGCAGTTGTTTCTCCCCATGATAAGGACACTCCTACTCTACCAAACGTAGGTCATAGAAAGTATTACACTAAAATTCACAGAGGTTGTTTTAGTTCACCTAGAGTTTTCAAGGCAAAATAGAAAAAAACCCCAACCCTTTCTTTGAGATATGAGTTAAGGTTTAACATATTTGGTTGTTCCTGCCTCCCTCTATCTCACTGTAAAACTTCGGAGGGAGTTTTTTGTCCCCAGTTGAACTGATTTCTCTGCCCTGTCCTTAGTATAGTTATCCATGGAGTCCTTATACTGGTGTATCCCTATTACACAGCCATGAATTACCAACAATTCCTGAAGCGATGCTATCAAACGGTCACACGTAACATTGATTTATGTCAGTGCAGCAGTTTTTCTGCCCTCAGAGCTGTGTAGGTGCTCTTGCACACCCACCAGATTACTTGCTGTGCTTGTCCCTGTGCAGCTATTCTGTACAGCTCAGCAACAGAGAGTCTAGGGCAAGTGAGCCCTGAAGGCAACGCATTCGAGGTAAAACTCAGCTGACTGGGAACAGGGACATAGCAATGGCCATGTAGTCTGTTCATTCAGCAATAATAAAATGTAAGAAAGGTGTCATTAGAATCTATCCCAGAAATAATCTTCTAGTTCTCTACTGCAATAAAGAACAATTCAGTTATTTCCAACTATCTAGTAATGATGAGGTTCAGCTCACCAGCTACTCAAGCAAATTTATTTTATAGTCACTGGAAAAAGTGGGGGCATGGAGGTGCTGGAGTGTGTCCAGAGAAGGGCAACGAAGCTGGCCAAGGGTCTGGAGCACAGGTGTTATGAGGAGCAAGTGAGAGAGCTGAGGTTGTTTAGTCTGGAAAAAAGGAGGCTCAGGGGAGACCTTCTCACTCTCTACAACTACCTGAAAGGAGGGTGTTGAGAGGTGGGGATCAGTCTGTTCAACCAAGGAACAAGTGGCAGGACAAGAAAAAATGGCAGTTGCACCAAGGGCAGTTAAGTTTGGATGTGAGGAAGAATTTCTTTACTGAAAGGGTTCTCAGGCATTGGAAGGGGTTGCCCAGGGCAGTGGTGGAGTCCCTGTTCCTGAAGGGATTGAAGAGTGGTATAGACATAGTGCTGAGGGACATGGGTTAGTCGGGGACTTGTCAGTGTGAGGTTAATGATTGAACTCCATGATCTTAAAGGTTTTTTCCAATCAAGGCAATTCTGTGATTCTGTGATTAGGTGATCTGCCCCATCCCAAGATACAGGTAAAAGCCAGACTTGCCCTCTGTAGTTCCCTGTCTCTCTTCATTTACAGCAGAGGCACAAGATTACTCAAAACTTGATCCTAGCTTTTATCAGGCAAAAAAGTTAAGAGGGGTTAACTCAACCTCAGTGGCAGATGCAAACACAAAACTAGCTGACATGTCTCCACCCCTGGCTCATACTGGCCCCATCACAAACATGTCCTGCACGTTAACAAACATACAGACTTTGAGCCCCCTCCCAGGGAAATCAAGGATCACCAGAGTGATTTTTAAGTGAAAGAAATGTGCACCCAGAACATCCAAAAGGCAACTAGAACCATTTGGCACCTCTTTCTGATGAGTCTGGGCTCAGGTCCTTTCCTTTACTGCTTTGAAATTCTAGTTTTTGATCAGATAATTTGAAAAGAGACAAGAATGGAAGAAAAGTGCTTCAAGAGACTTATGTACTCTAGGATTAATAATAGACTAATAGAAGTGTTCCTAGCAGAGATCGATCCCTTCCAAATAGATCAAATTATGGAGGGTGCAACAGCAGAGTGTGATTGCTACTGGAGACTTCTGTGTGGAGGAGCTTCTAGCACTGGACATGCTGAATTTCTGAGTGGTCCTCTCCAGTTTTGTCCTTCAGTATCACTCCATCAGGTTTTCAGCTGTCAAGAGAGGAGAAGGCCAGAGGGAAAGCAGAAAAGGCTGGCCTTCTCCCTTTGCTTCCCCTGCACATCCCTCAGGAATGAAAACACAAGATAAGTCCTCTCCCTTCTAGAACAGTTCACTAGACACTAAAACTTCCCTCCTAGGCTGTATTTCACCTTTACATCCTTTTCAAGCCTCCTGTTTTCTTTGTCCTATTGTCAAGCTCTTCATCGCTCAACTGACTCCTTTAGTCTGAAGGTCAGATTCCCATTCCATCTGTCTCAGACCCCATCCCAGTTCTTCTGGGAAAAGAGGGGTGGATTTACTGCCCATTTCACTCCTAGCACAGCTTTCTTTGTTCCCACCTGTCCTAAACTGCACCCATGCACCCAAGAACACAGTGGTGTCCTTGAAGCTGCTGAGTAACACCATGTTGGCTGTGATTCGTGGGGAAGGGTTTTGCTGGAAGATGGGGGGGTTACAGACAGGACAAAGAGGGCTGAAAGCACTGGGAGATAATTTTGGGGCACAGTTGGCCTATCTGCCTTTTTCTTCTCCTCCCCTCCACCACGAGAAGGGTCACAGGCATAGCAGTGAAATAGCTTTGGCACTGACAACTCAGGCAGTGGCAGGTGAACTGGTGGCTGCACCCCAGCCCTGTGAAATGGATCTAAGGGTGAAGGGTGCAGGTGGCTTTGGGTGCCCAGTGACCTGGGAATTCTTGAGATGGCAGGAGAATCCCTACACTGGGTGGCTCAGCAAAACTTGTTGTCGATGACATCAGTTCATCTTCCAAAGGAGATTTGTGTTATGAGGAACTCTCAAGTCGTAGGCAAGCCTGGGTGTGTAAATCTACCAGGTGATTTCTTAAAATACCACTGTCCTCTTGTTTCCAGCAGGCACAGAGCCACAGCTCCCTCCCAACTTTATGTTGTCCTTTGAGCTTGTGCTCTGCCCTGTCCAGGATTGAAAGCCCTTGAATCATTCACCATGGGCTGATCCCTCTGCTTTTCAGCTCCCATCCCTCCCAGTGGAGCTTCCCTGGTATCACAGAGCAAAAAGACAGGCTTAATCTAGCCCCTAAATCCCCTGGGATAAAGGATGGTAAAAAAAACCCGACCACTGCAAACCAGCACATTTTCCCCTGCCCGTCCATGAATGCATTCCTGTCCGAGGGGTGGATGTGGACAAATTGAGGAAGTGGGAAGTGTGTTTTGTAAGAGAATTTCTGTAGCAAGGAAGTGGTCAGTGATGCAAAAGAAGTGGAGTTTGTTTTGACTGTAAAATAAAAGTGGGGCTATGGAGTGGGGTGCTCTAAAGAGACTGGAGGTGTGGAAAAGAGGGAGGCAGGAAGGAGAAAACACAAGGTAAGGGGTGACGAAGCAGCAGTTCTCATTGCACCCTGACCACCCAGAAAGAGGGTAGGAGAAGGCAGGTGGGAGCAAATGTGCTTTAACATCCCCCTGCAAACAGCAGAGCTGTGTCTCCTGTGCCCTGTCCCTCTGTGCCAGTGGCAGCAGAGGAGCACAACCCTGCACTGCAGTCCCTTCTTCAGCTCTTGCTGCCTTCCTATCCTCCTCCAGCCTCCAGCCTCCCTCCTTCCCACCTCCCCACAGGGACTCAGACCACACAGTAGCATTAAGCAGAGCAGCAATAACTCAGGGCTGGGTTTAGCTACCTTAAAGTGATCCCCCATCCCAACAGAAATATAGGAAATTTCAAGCTTTTCCACCTCAAAATTCATACTTCAGGCTGGGTAGTACATGTGTTATTTCTTCCTGCTGGCATCTATCTGCTCATGAGCATCTGATTTTCAAGCTCTGCATGGCCGTACTGTGCTGCCCTAGACCTGTGTGTAGGGACCTGTACAGTACAGGAGGGTTCAAACCCCACCCCAGCTCTGGAGGTCTCCACAAAGGCCTGTAACAGGTCAACATGCAAAGGGTGAGTGGTAGGGGAAGAGGAAGAGAGTGGCATGAATACCTCCAGCTCTGTCTCTGGTCTAGAAATAAGGAGGGACTTGGTTTATGGGTCAGTGGCTCCCTCTCACCATGCACAAGACCACAACCTCATTACTGGAGATATTTGGCTGCATTCCCCCACCTGCACTGTTTGCAGACCAGCTCCAGCAGCAGGTGGATTCAGCTTACTGGGAGCTTTGCACTGAGGTGTGGGAATTTCCCCAAAAACTGTTTTTCTACCCCAACGCCTCCATGCTTCTTTACATCACCAAGAAGGACAGCATTCATATATTTCATATATTCAAATCCTGCTTTATGACAGACTTTTGCAAGGAGGTGCCACATGTGGCCAGCAGATCGGGGGAGGTGATTCTCCCCCTCTACTCCGCTCTCGTAAGGCCCCACCTGGAGTACTGCGTCCAGTTCTGGAGCCCCCAACACAAGAAAGACGTGGACCTTAGAACGAGTCCAGAGGAGGCCATGAGCACCATGTGGGGGCTGGAGCACCTCTCCTATGAGGACAGGCTGAAAGAGTTGGGGCTGTTCAGCCTGGAAAAGAGAAGGCTCTGGGGAGAATTTCTAGCGGCCTTCCAGTACCTGAAGGGGCTACAAGAAAGCTAAGGAGGGACTTTTTACAGAGGCAGGGAGTGATAGAACAAGAGGTAATGGCTTTAAAATGGAAGAGGGTAGGTTTAGGTTAGATATTAGGAAGAAATTCTCTCCTGTGAGGGTGGTGAGACACTGGAACAGGTTGCCCAGAGAAGTTGTGGGTGCCTCCTCCCTGGAAGTGTTTAAGGCCAGGCTGGATGAGGCTTTGAGCAATTTGATCTAGTGGAAGGTGTCCCTGCTGATGGCAGGGTTGGTGGAACTAGATGATCTTTAAGGTCCCTTCCAACCCATTCTATGATTCTATGGCTTTAGGAAGGGAAATTCAAGCTCCTGCATTGCATGGTACAGTTGTGGTCTTCCACCAATGCAAACTGGGACAACATCTAGGCTTCTACCAGTTGTTAAGCCATTAAGAATACCCAGGCCCAATTAAAAAAGAGCTGAGTTTGTCTCCCTAACAAAGTTAGTGTTCATCCCAAAGGATTTTGTTTGTGCCAAAGTGAAACGTAGGAATGAATCATTAAGGACACAGTAATGCCTCAAGGGACAGGAGCAAAACATCAAGATTTGGTTATATACAGCTAAACACTCACTCTCAGGTATGTAGGCATGTGTATGAAGAATGCTTTTACCATCTCTCATATTTGGCAAACTCTAGGAATCTATAGCATGAATATTGTCTATTAAAGAATACTCCATGATTCCACTCATAGCTCAAACTGAAAGTTAAAAATTTAAAAAGGAAAGGAAGAAAATTACAAAGAGAGTAAGAAGGCAAGAAAAGCTTTTTCAGTGCAGGCGAGTGGTCCATCCAGCACAATATTTCTATAGTATTTCTAAACACACCAAGACAGTGTCTTCCATAACATGGCTGGAAGATGCCTTTGGGAGTCTCATAGTTACTGTGTCTTTTCCATCTCTTTAAACAAACAAAACAGAGAAATAAACTGCTGGGAAAGGGGAGAAAGAATGCAACTGTTCATTTTTTAACAAAGAAATCCTTCTTCCAAATGCAGGATTATGAACGAAATTGGCAATAAAAAATAAGCAAGATTAATGAATTAAAGCTGTCTTATGCCCCAGTGAAATCCAAGAGTTTTGTAATGTGAAGAGGGTCATTGTTTTCTCCAAATGGGAGTAAATAAGATGATATTCCACCAGAATACTTTCTGTCTCCTGTGAAGATGTAATCTTAAATCTTTCTTGAAGTCCAGGGAGTTATAGGCTAAACAAGAATGTAACTTCTAAAGTGAGGGAAAACAAAAATAAAACCAAAACCAATAAACCAAACGAAGAGCAGAAAACACTAAAAATCAAGAAAAACTCCTTTCTTGTCATGTTTCCATACCAATAACAGCAAAAAGGCACAAAACTGTTTGCAAAACTTCGCCACACACTTCTTATTCCCTAGCTGAAGGGGTTAGGGGGACGAGGATGTGATCCAAAAATTGTCCATAAAAGGAGATTCTAAAAAGGGGTCATATGTTTTCACTGGCAGGTTTGAAGGCCCTCTTGCTTTGTGTGCATCCCGCTGTGTACTACTTCTAATTGTTTTCCTTACACTGCTTGACATCCAATACACACAAGAAATAGGAAGAAAACCTGCCAGGAAACAAAAGGAATTGGATTTGCCTGGTTTTATTACTCCATCTAAAGGAAATGTTAAAAAAAATAAACAGCAGAGAATAAAAAGTGGGGAGTAAAGCAGATCCACAAGAATCATTTAAGCACTTACAATCTGAAGTTTCAATAATGACACAGAACAGGGAACTTTTTTCTTTTTAAATTACGTTTCGTATTGGCAAGCATCTCTTTAATTTTCTCTTGTCTCTGCTCTTCCTGGTTTCTCTGGGGACCAGCAGCCAAAGTACTGAAACACTACGATAATGTTTTATCAGAGGCAAGAAGAAAAGAAATAACTGAGAATCAGAGCCAAGCATGATGTGGCAAGATCTTGGATCTAGCATGGTTTTGAGGTTGACTTCCAGCTAAGCAGTTTGCAGGCTTAACTAAGCCCAGCCTTCAAATGCAAGGTGCTGCTGTGCTCTTACCCAAGTCCTGTCAGGAGCTTCCACTCTCACAGTGTTCAATAAGATATAACAAGGCACTGCACAAAACAGTTAAGGACACTTAACACTTCCAGCTGAAAATTCCTCCTTTTTATGAGATAATTAATCAATTTTCCCTCTTCTGTTTTTTAATCTGAAATTTGGCATTGTGAAGCAATTTCTATACCCTGAAGCATCCCCCTCTTCCCTCCAGCACACACTGGTTTTTAATGAGTTTGGCCATTTGTTAGCTGGAGAGAGCCAAAAAAATGTCTAGTTTCAGATGTTTTAGGTTTTTGTTTTTTTTTTTTTCCATAATGTTGGACCAGAGTCTAGAAAGAGGGAGTGAGGATGAGGCATTTAAGTAGGTCTGTATTTATACATTAAAATATAAATAAAGCTGGGATTCTGGATCTGCATATGGGATCACTGACTCCCACCCAATGTACTTTTGAATTCAGTATGTTCAAAGAGATTTTTCACCCCCACATATGAACATCAGCAGGTAGTTTTTATATTTGTAAAATCTATCTCAAGATCACCTTGTAATGCATGCCCTTCATGATAGAAGTTTATGTTCTTAGCAGCCCATAGAGATGAAAGTGTTGTCATGTGTGATTCTCTAACAAGTTTTCTTTAATTCTTATTCCAGTCAAAAGAATAAAACTCATGGCATCATCTCCACTTGGGGTTTCTCATGGTCTCCCTTCACTGGAGAGCTCTCCCACTGGAAGTTTGCTGATATTATGAGGGCCAGATTTTCTTTATTTTTTCAACCATACTCTGTAGGAGAGGGTGTCTTGTGCTGTCTCAGAGGGCACAGAACACATTTGCAATGATAAAGAAGTGTTAAACAACAGCGTGCAACAACCTGAAAATTTTACATCAGCCCAAAACCTTCATCTAGAGATTGCAGGAGTTGCTGACTTACATTGATCAAGCTCCACATTCTGGCAGCAATTCATCTAGATTCAGTCTTTACACTGCTGAGGCCTGGAAAGACTCACACGAGGTACAGAAGGTGCTGAGGTCTCAGTTCAGACCATAATGACTGGTCACAAGTGGGGTTCTGACGTAGCCCAGGACCTCACTGTGCAAGGTGTTGTGCAAAGGCACAACTGGAGAAGCTGCCCATGCTCCAAATATCTTCTCATCTGATGCTGGAGTTTCCTTAGTGGCTACATTTGCTGCTTCCAAAGGAGGGGTCCCTTCCCTCTCCTTCCTGAGCCCACACTTCCTCCCTGACAAGCTTGGGAGCAGCAGTTCATGCGGCATGTGATGAACTGGACTAGAGAACTAATCCAGGTTTATGCAAACTTAATGGGAAGGAAAAAAAGGAAAAGAAAAAAAGATTTATTTCCCTCCTTGCTGCCAGCTAGCTCACGGTATCTTTAATTCCTATGTTAAAAGCCTGTAGTCCGACGGTGGTGCCAGCTATGCAACACCTGAATAGCTTCATCCTCAAGGTATTTCATTGCTGAGTATTTGTCCTTTCATGTGAGTACACAGTAGCTATTAACTTCAAGCAGAATTTCTGATTTAGATGCGTCTCTTCAGCCAGAACAAGACTCAAAACATGAAGAGTCAGAGTTTAGACTCTGAAGCCCTGAGTCAGGCTGCCTAACCAAACCTACCAGGTTGGAAATGCCACGACTACCAGGCTGCCTGTTCAAGGAGAAGAGAAAAATGTGGCACCCTTGGAAGGGAATTTTGATCTTAAATGGACTGAATCTCATTCTTAGAGTTTTTAGTCCTTCAAAAGCCTTCCAAACCCTAGTTTAAGCATCTTCATTAAATGCTTAAAGTTGGTATATGTATTCCTAGATTTATATGTCAATGTAGTGGTATTGTTAAAAATGAGTTCAAGATAGCAAGTGAGATGAATATTTAGTTAGTGTATAAGCACTTCTGAAGAAATGTAATATATTCATTGTAAATAATAATAATAACAACAACCACCATCACCTTTTCAACTTATCCGAGACTTTTCCCTGCAAGACATCAAAATTTTCCCTCCCCAAATTGACATTTTACAGTTACTTTAATATAATACAAGTTTTGGTGGGTTTTGTTTTTGTTTTTTTTTTTCTTTCTTTCTTTTAAAAAAAGGCTTTTCAAAGTCACCTGGAGTGCAAAGTGATTTTTCAATTTATACTAGTATAACCTATTTGGAAAGGTTTTGGTTCTGGCGGAACAGGAAAGATTGTACTGTTAATTTTAAAACAAAAGTGTTGCAGATGGTGAGACCTTGTGGTATCTAACCACCTTTGGATTTCAAACAAATAAATGTTTACGGAAAAATTCTGATAAATTAAGCCAAAGAGTAATCAGATGTTAAAGCACTTCCAAATGATAGAACCTCAGCATTTGTCTTCCGAGTACTCTGCAAAATCTCAGTGTCCCTGCTGCAATATACTGCCAATATCTGGCAATCTATTTTGCAGGAGGATGGCATTTAATTCCAGTTTCTTCAGTGGAAGCTAATTCCCTATTCAGATTAATGTATTTTAGTTCTTTTGCAACTGTCTAATAATAATTTCCAAAAAGAGTTTTTCAAAACCCTGTCAGAGATTTGGTGTGAGACAAAACTGCAATGGGCTTGAGAAGAAGCCTTGATTTTCCCCATGAAATTATTCTGGGAAATTTTTTCTCATGTCAGTGTAAATGCATATTATACCCCAGGTCATTCAGAAACATTTCACCTGACATAAGTTCTTACTATATAGATCTTAACACTTAGCATATTCCCATGGTTATGAAAATTTCATGGGTTTTTTGTTTGTTTGTTTTTGGGGGGTTTTTTGGTGTTTTGAAATGAAAACTTGGTGGCGTTCATCTCACCTAATTTTAACCAGCTGAAAGGTAAATGCATAATCTGAAGATTCTTTCTCTGGTCCATGACGGCTCTGAAGGGTGAATTCATCCTCATCTAATGTAATTGTTTAGAAAAAGTGAAATGCATTGCTTCTGAGGGTTCACCCTTCTCTCTGATTGCACATGGGGCACAGTTTAAACTAGATGTCAAAAGGGCTCAAATTAGAAGAAATACAGCCCATATTTGGGATGGGTTTTCCCATCGCGCATGAGCATCCACAAACTGCTACATCATGGAACCTCAGTGTCAGGGCAGAATCACAGCCTAATTCTGCAGACCAGACCAGGTACTATCCGCTACAACAAATGGCCTGATGTCATGGACATTTGTCAAGAAGAGAAGAAGAAAAGGTTTGACTCTACAATCCATTTCACAAACATCACCAACCTGTTCCTAGAGACTTGTTCTGCAATCACACTCAAGTGGGATAAAAACCAGAAAAGATCTAGCTGAATATTTTTTAACTATCCTGCTTAACTGAGTTTTGAGACTGTCTGCTAGGAGAATTTTTCCCTGGCACAACCAGAACCTAATTAATGAATGACAAAATTCAACAGGAACAAAATGGAGCCAATTTGTGACATTAGGGATATGAGGTTATTCAAATTTGAAGTGTAGGGGAACAATCAGATGATGTACAACACGGCAAAACTACTTCAAGGTTGGCCAATCCAAAATCCACACAGTCAGCACAAAACTCCAGAAGACAGCTGATCTCATTCTAGAAAGATAACAAAAGGACAAAGGCAAAGCAACAATATATCAAGGCTTCACTGATTATTTAGCACATCATCTACAGCCTCCAAAGCACCATTCAAAAGCAGCATATGGAGCTGTCTTTGTCCTGTAAAACTTGATCTGCAAGAAGGTGTCCTGGATTTTAGTGATACTATCGCAGAAGGTGAAGGATGAAGGACAACACAAAGTAGTGAAATGTCCATACTCGCAGAGCAGTGTCAGAGTCAGAAGTAAAACTAAGTGTCCCTTCCATGGGGGTTACAAAATCCCAACTTTAACATCAACTTTGTCTTTGACCTTGGTCCTATCATTTAAGCATTGCATCTCCAATTTACCATTTGCAAAACTCAGCTCAAAGGAATCTGTTTCAGGGAGGACCCTAGATTGCCCTTTAGGGACCAGAATGCAAACAAAACTGTTCAAAAATATTTTTTTTTTGTTTTCTGTTCAGGTTTCTAACTGCTCTGGGTCTGTCTGTGTAAATTCTCTAAGTCAGCTGTTGCTGACATCTCCTCCTTGTTTAATATTATCTATGAAATTCATTCCTGTGCAATTCAATTTCACTTCCTGATAATTAATAGAGATGTTAGATGAGACCAGACCTAACACAAATTCTCCAGATACCCTGCAAGATACCTTCCATAAACTTGTTACATTATCATTTATCATGATTCTTCGTTTACTGTCTTTCAGCCAGTTTCCAATCCACATGGCTGATTTTCCATCCAAGCCAATCTGAATTAATTTTTCTATTAGGATTTCCTCATAATCCTGCACAAGCAGGGAAATGGGCTAGACTGACCTTATAAACCTTTTACATCTTCGACCTCTTGATGTTACATGGAAGAGGCATGAGATTGCTCATAAAACTCCAACAGCTCTTTGAATTTCTCTAGCTGCATCACAACACTCCTTTATGATGAGAAAATCAATGTAAGGGAGAGGAAGACCTGAGTTGCAGCAGAATATGAATTCTTGGATACATGGTCCTGCATCAAAATCACCACCCAACACCCCAAATTGTTCCTTCACAAAGTAGCATCTGAAATGTTGTCCTTTCTGTTCACTTTATCCTCATTGAAGAGGCTATAGGAAAGACCCAGTTCAAACTGGTCCTATAATTTCAAGATGCACTTGAGTTTCTTTGAGTTTCATTCTGGGCTATTCTCTATCCTGGTTACCTTTTATTTAGCTACTCTAAAGGAAGTGAAAAAATGTTCTATTCTGCCTTTATTTTTCCTTGTCATTTTTGTTACTTCAAAAAGTAATTGGATTTTCCACAAAAAAGTATCAGAATAATTCCTAAAGGAGCATTGTTCAGATCTGTTAAGTAGTGACAAATGACCTGCTTTAACTTTCCTTTTGAGGTGAATATTCTGATGAAAAGACCACTGAACCTATGCAATTACAGTATTTGGCATTGCTATAACACATTTTTTCCCTTCAAGGATGTCCTCCTCTTTCTCCCACCTCCAAAATCTTGTATTAGAGGCAAGAAGATGGTAGAAGTTGTAAGGATACAAGCTTTATTCTTTTAGGAGAAAAAACCCAAACAAACAGTCAACACTTTTCTTTAAAATTGAATTATTCTCAAAAATGAAACATCATGAAATACTCTATGAGAACAGGGGAGCTCTTAAGCTTGAGAAATTTATTTTTGGGTATATACCTAAAGCCTAATACTTGTGCAAATCTTGAAGCCTGGGGAAAGAAAGAATTGGAGACGTGTAAATATTCAGAAACGTCCATATTTCTTTGCCAGTGTCCTAAGTTTCTATGCAATTTATAATGATAAATCTGTTGTGCAGCAACTGGGTGACCAGTTTTTTATGTACAGATAGAAGATCATTTATGGACAGGAAAATCAATGTTAGTTAACAAAGAAACACCACTGGTAGAGCATTTATTACTACACCTTCCAGCCCATCCTGAAGAGAAGTGGGTTTGTCATCTGGATCCAAATGTCTATGTGACACAATCTCTATTGGAGGATGTTTTATACCTATCCATGAATAAAACATCACTCAGTAGGACAGGAGTCAAGAACATGAGCAAATGGAGGTGTGGATTTTAAGAAGAAAAATGCACGTGAATATTTCCATGTTGCATCTGCTTAGTACTGAATTTGTTAATGTATTTAGTTAGTGAATCAAAATCTACTCTAAGAAACCATCCTGGAAAATTATTAGGAAAAAAGTGATTTATATTTAAGTCACAGACCTCATCAAACAAGAGACTGCGTTGCATCATGAAGTACTGCTAACAGAATCCTTCTTCTTAACAAACTGCAAATTGTTTTGCAAACTAAAACTGCTCTGGAAACTGGAAGTGAAGATCACTTGGCCTATCAATTCAGTGCCTTGGTCTCCAGTGAAAAATGGCATTAAAAGAGTCAAAGCACCCCACCGGGGGATACATTCATGTCCATGGAGACTTGGCTTTCTCTGTGATTTTCAAATCAGTGACCTCTTCTTCCCCAAAATTTGAACATGGGAAAACATTTCCTTTTAAAGTAACTTTTTTTCTATAGTATAATGTGAGAGCAAAATATTTTGGGAACAATTTTTAAAGAATACTTTGAAAGAACCATTTCAATACAAAAAAATAGGAGCATTTTGTTGGGGACACATCAAAATGAAACTATGAATTTAGACTACTGCAACTTCTGATAGAAAAAGATTCAGCTGAGATTTTATGGGCCTGGCCTACATGCAGGACAGGTCATGCATGATTTAGCACAGGTAAAGGAGTGAATTAGCCCAGAAGCAGCAAAACACTCCATGGCCACTTCTGAATCGTAGCACCCTTTATGAAGTTGTTGACACGTGCAAAAAATACACCATGTACGTGATAAGCATAACACCTCCCCATCAGACTGACAACACTTGTGTAACACTGGTAGAAACAGTTATGCTAGCTGTAAGAAAATCAAGACCCTGCCTTACACGAGGGAAATTTTTCTGTCTTGCTTAGGTACCCAACTTGGGCACAAGTCTTAGGTGCCCACTGAACCAGTCCTATAGGTGATGTTTATGTTCCTTATATATTTTGAGAGGATACACATTAGGTGTTTGGGCTTCCCTGTGGAGGTATTCAATGGCACCTCCCAGGTCTCCTACTGACTCCACAAGAAAATTAATTGTGGCAGACTGACCTATTAGAAGCTTGATCTTTAATCCCAAATTGCATACCCTCGGTAGGTAGGCTGCATTGCACTTTAAGTCTCTGCAATGTGGAATTGCCTTCAAAGGCATGGGACAGGTACACAAGACTGCCCTTTGCCTTCTTGTACAGATTTATAGATTCACAGAACGGTTTGGGTTGGAAGGAACCTTAAAGATCATCCAGTTCCAACCCCCCTGCCATCAGCAGGGACACCTCCCACTAGACCAGATTGCTCAAAGCCTCATCCACCCTGGCCTTGAACACTTCCAGGGAGGGGGCATCCACATCTCCTCTGGGCAACCTGTGCCAGTGTCTGACTACTCTCACAGGAAAGAATTTCTTCCTAATATCTAATCTAAACCTCCACTCTTTCAGTTTAAAACTATTACCCCTTGTTCTATCACTATGTGCCCTTGAAAAAAGTCCCCAGCCTTCCTGTAGGCCCCTTCAGGTACTGGAAGGTTGCTATATATACACCTTCAGAGCAGACAAGAAGGCTTTAGGGCTTGTACAATTGGTATTTTTAAAGAAGAATTATTCTAGGAGATACTGATACATTTGCCATCGCATTACACACCTGTGGTGCTGACTGACTTTCTCCATCTTAGTTGTAGATCATTATCAGACCAAAACCTTTCTTCAATATCAGCCAGGTACTGACATGCTGGTCTCACAACCTGCAAACCCCCCAGCAGCTCCCTGCCTGGGGCACCAGTTTGCTAGGAAGAGTGGACTGGGAGAGGGCACATTTGGTGCCAGAATACAGAATGATGGAGTAAAGATGATCTGGCCAACTCACAGCTGTGGGAGGGCTGTGCAACATCTTGCAGAGCCACTGCTGGGCTTGCAGAACTGGCATTGTGCAGGAATTACCCACCAATGTGTGAGAAGGGTTAAAGAGAAAAAAAAGCTGCAGGAAAATTTCACTACTATACCAGAGCTGCCCACTAACAAATTATTCCCAGTTTGCCCTTGAGCTGGTTCCACAGTAATTCTTTTTAGCTGGAAATGCTCTTGTTGCCACCAGATCACGCTAACTAGTGTCTTCAAAGATCTGCAAGAACTTCACCCAAAGCTCCTGCTACCAAATGGCCTAACCAGTGTAAAAGTGAAGCTAATTCAACCCAGTGAATCCAGGGCTAGGGCAATGGCATGTGCCACTGCATGTGATCATCTCTGCAATGCTCAGGAGCTCTGTCACTGCGCTCTCCCTTTGTAGGATCCTTCACAGCCCTGCTATCAAGAACCTTTACAATCTATTCTCCACAAAAGCATCTTGCGTCTTGGTGGGTAGGAAAACAGAGAACAGGACTAATACAGTGAGCAACAGAGGTGTAAAAGACTTTATAGCTTGCCCTTTCTGCTTCTCATTGTCTTCCTCTCTCTTTTCCATCACATGCAGCACCAGCTTTCCTACGTTGTCGAAGACTTTGTTTCATTTGTATTTAAAGCTGCTTTTCAGCTCAAGTCCCAGCCTTGCACAGCATGTCTTACTGTTTGCACTTAGGAGTGTGGGGTCTGCATAAATTAAATGCTTTCTGGAGAAATGCAGGATCATTATTTTAATAACTCAATTCACTTCTCTTGGAAAAACAGTCAGCCGTTTTTTTCACCATGACTTCTGTAATAATAACTGTGAAGCGCTCTGCATAGGGCTTTTTTATCTCTTAATGGCTGAAAAGGTTTAATACAGATTTTTTTCTTAGAATATTATTTTCAAAATGTCTACAACAACCTTACCTACATCATTGTTTACCAACCAAGAAAGATATGTATGTAATATGCATACCCACATATACACAAAGGACATTAAATAATTTAAGAACTTTCTTGGATATATTTATTAATGTATTTTTCTCCTTACAAAGTTCCTCCCACCTCTACTACAGAACTTATATTTAATCAATTAACGTTGGTTTAAGGATCTCCTCTCCATTAAAGCATCTTTCTGTGGCTGGGAAGATGACACCTCTTCTTTACTGAGGCTCATCAATTGTATTCTCTCACCTTGTTACCACGCCGGTATCTGAATTTGTTTTAATTCTTGTTACAGACAGCAAGAACACTCATCTGTTGCAAGTTCAAAGGGAGAAGTTCAGAGCCCTCCAACACCTCACATAGGCAGTACAGTAAGGGGCTCGAAAGACATTTGGGAAGGGAATAGATATGGCTGAGATTAGAAGATGTTATATCATCTTAGAAATGCTGCCAAGAGTTAACTGAATATTTCATAAAGGAAATATTTCTGTTTTTTCTGTCCACATAGGAGTAACTATTGTAGGAAGATGGCAAAGTGCTACTGGATTTTCTACCTTTGGCAAGTGGTTGATATCCATCCCAGATCCACAGTGATGAGCAGTCGTTCATCACTGAACAGGCTTGCAATTGCATCTTCCTTTTCTCTCTACCTAAAAAACCTTCCAATTGCTTTTTTATTATTATTTACATCACGGCAAGGTATCCAGAAGGCCTGGCACTGCATAAAAGGCCATGTTGCCCAGCAAGTGGTGACAAAACTGAAGAGTGGAATAGCTGGGAGGGAAAGGCATGAAGCAACTGACCAAGGTCATCTGAGAGGTCAATGGAGAATACTTTCTTTGCAGTCTTTGACATGGCCACTGCTCTCGGCTGGTTGATAGGAAGGAATGAGCCCCACACCCAACAAACCTGCTGTCTGCAGCCCTCGTGGGATGAAGGCAGAATTTACTTCAGACACTGATAAAGTTCATAACTGAAGAATGGCAATGCAAAAAGAGCACCCTAAACCCCGTCCTTGATTTGATAGTTTTCTGCTGTCTTTCTATTACTTATTTATGTTGGCACAGCTTGTCCTGGTACAGGTTAACCTGGTTTCATGTCCCTAGTGCAGTCAGGGCTCATAGTCTGGCCTTCCTTTTAGGTAAGAGGGTTGTCTTAACACTTGGTCTGTCAGAGCTAAGAAAGAGACTGTTCCTAATGTAAAAAGCAGAGAAAGAAGTGGAGAATTTTCCTAAAAATGCGAGGAAATGTTTCATTTCTTGTGTATGTGGAGCAGGTAGGCTGCCTGATCATGTTCTCAAGAGCTGGTAGCTGCCAGGACATCTCCCAGTAAGGGCACAGCTAACCCACTGCAGACATTAGCTCCGCCAGCCCCTCCAATGAGGTGGGTGAGGAGACCTTCCTAGTCCTGCCGATCAGTATGGAAACACAGCTGGAAGAACAAGAGTCTTGTTTGCTTGCTTGTTTGTTTTTCCCAAATAGCTTTTCCCAACCTGTGAGCCAGAAGAGGCTACTTGCCTTCAAAAACTCTCAGCTTGCTTTCATGCTACTGAGCAGCTACTCCAAGCTCAGTCTGCCCAATCCTGTCTTGGTATGAGAAGCTGAGATGAAAACTATCTGCAGCCTCCAGCAGATAGTTCTTCCTTCTGATCTTCCTGCTCTTGTTTATTTTGTTTTGACTTAACAGCTTCTGCCAGCCACAGAGCACTTCACTGGATCCTGAGTCATGGGTTTTGGATTGGGACAGGTGGTATCACACATGGGTACAAAACCACATTGCCTCCAAGAAAGCATCTGCTTCTTGGAGTCAGGGTAATCTTATACTTGAACCAACAGGAATAAACAGTTTGGGAATATTATTGATATGTAGATGCCTACTCTGATGTAGGCAGGCTCTGGTTTTATATTCTCTCTGTCCCATGAAGGTGGTCAGTGCCTCAGGGTCATGTAAGGAGGAGTTAATCTTAAAGCAGTAGGAAAGACTCCACGGATGGAACAGAGCAAGGCTTATTTGAAAGTACAGCTATCAGCATGAGAAAAATTGAGAATCTAGCCAGTAGCAAGTCTGCAATTACAGGTTTCAAGATGCTAAGTGAATCCAAGTAACTTTTCTTCTTAAGCAATAAAGGATTCAATATCCAGCTGATGTGCTTATCACAAATGTGGTAATAGAGATGTCTGTTTTATTGGCTGCTGTTTAGCCTAGTGTTCATAAATGACTGATACTTAATTAATTGAAAGCAGTATTACAAAAACCAATCTGCTTACAAAGGCTGCTTTTAACATCAGTTGTCATATTCATTTTGATCTCAAAGAGATAAGTTCTAAGTGATTAAGTTTTCTCAGGCAAACTTGAAAATAAACGTGAAAAGAAAGAGTAAAGGTGAAATACCTGAAAAAATGCTTTCATGTCTTTTTTTTTTTTTCTTTTTTTTTTTTTTTCTGCAGGTAAGGACTGTGTTCAGAAATCATTCTTACTCTATATAGTGATTTTTTTTTCTTTTTTTCCTGATAAGGACAGCAAATTTGCTGGGGTTATTGACAAATCAGGGTCATAAACCAATCGTCTTCCTCATATCTGATAGTACACAAGAAGTAAACCTCATGTAAACAATAATTCTGTCTATACCAAAAAATAAAATTTGCCTCAGAACATACTCTGGCCATGGGGACAGGGACACAAATATCCAAGGAGATACCCACTGTTATCCCCAGAATGGAGTAGATATACCAGGAACGGACCCTTTCCAATGTTAATTCTCAAGCCATGCCCAGACACTGTCCTGGAAGTCTTGATTGACAAAAATGATGCTGGGATTTGTTAAAACTTGTAATTTAACAGTTTGATGTTTGAGGGTCAGTGCTCAGCGTAGACTTGCCCAATCTATGTGTCCTGGGCTGGGGAAGGCATGAGCAATCTTGCTCCAGGATGTATCTCAAAAGTCTTCATCAAGATTTCATACATCCAGCTTTGTTTTCCTGGTCTGCCACGGTCTATCTGCATGACCTTGGGCAAGTCACTCTTCTGGCTGGGCTGCAGACTGCAGCGTAGAGTAGCAATAACTGAGAAAGGGCTAGAGAGTGTCCCCAAAGCAATGGGAGCAGGGGTTTTTGTACAGCCTGGTTCACCTGACCTTTCAGATGAGTAAACTACAAAGACCCTTGTATTGCCAGAGTGGATTTTAAACCCATCTCACAGATTTGAAACCACACTGCAGTCTGCACTCTGGATGTAAGTGCCATCTCTCTGCTCCTTCTCCGGCGAGTGGAGAGACCAAGACTTCCTGACTTACAGTGAAGATAGATGTATTCAAGGTTCTAATCTCTTCCAACACTACAGCAAGTAATGATTAAACAATCATTACCCTTCACATTTTTATCGGGAAAATGAAAAAAATGGGATTTTCTTAGGAAAAGCCAAGCAGTTTCATTAAATTTTGCAGCCCAGTAACAACTGTTTCAAAACCAGAACAGTTTGCTGAAACCTCCTCATATGGCTCCCACAAAGTTCCCGTGAAAGACCTGGAAAGAGCTCACCCACAAAGAGCTTCCAGTCGGTCTCACCTGAGAGAATCAAACCAATTTGGGCTCCAACAGGAGATCAGAAGAGGGACAAAGTGGGAGCTGCTCACAAGACTTGAGGGAAAGAAAAAACTACAAGATGTTTTTGCAGCAGATGGAGCAGGAGAGCGGTTGGAACAGCTTAGCATTGCTATTGTGGTTTACAAATCAGTATAGGTTGACACTTGACCCATGTCAGCCAGAAACACATCTAGTGGGTAAACCCACAGTATTGTTTTTAGAAGAATTTGATTAAATCTGAGGACATTGTTAAAAGAATCAGACAGAGCAAAATCTACCAGTATTAAGCAAGAAATGTGTCCTTTGAGAAAATAAGGCAATTTAGAAGATCCTGGTGGGTTCTTGTGGTGCAGGAAAGTTTAGCTGAGAAAGCTCCCAAGGACATGGGCTGGTGAGTGTGATGAGCACTGGTCCACACTGAATAAGGGCAGGCAGCTCTGACCATCTTGTTTGCATTCCCATGAGGTCTAGCCACAACTGCTCCTTTATGTCACGACTCAAGTAAAAAGAAGTAAAAACCTCATAGCCACAAGTCACAGGGGTTGTTTCCTTTGCTGAATATCCAGAGACTGATCTACCCTAATGAGTGCAACATGTGAGGTATTTCTGGTTAAACAGATCTAGACACCATAAAACAAGTAGCACTGGTCTGGGTTTCTACAGTCTTTGCATCTTCTACAGAGATGCAGATAGAGGGAGGTCAGTAAATAGCCTGGGAGCCTGGATTAGATCAATATTTTGGCCATGGCTTGAAGGAGAGCAAGAGATGTTTGCCCACAACATCCTAACCCTGTAGCTTGGTAGATAGGACAACAGAGATTGCAGATCTCATTTACTGAATTAATCTATATAAAGTAGTAATTTATTCCCAGAAGCTGGTGCCAAAGAGACCAGAGGAGGTGAGTGTCTGAGGACATGCCATAGCTGAAGGCCAACCAGGTTCAGGGCTGACCGCAGTCCCACCACAGAGTCCTTACCATACCAGAAAAAGAAAAACTGTGGCAAAGTGTGTTTCTCTTTCTCAGGAACACCAGGGACTCTTCCTATCAGCAGAAATGGGTTGCAATTAATAGCTTTTCTCTAAAGCGCGGTCAGATTTTGGCGGCTTTTCCTCCCTTCACTGTGAAGTGGGTAGAAAGCTGCCTGTTCTGTCCAACTTAAGTACTTAATGGCATTTATTCCTTCCTCTGGCACAGCAACTACACAGCAACTACTTGGGGGACTGGAGGTGTCAGGTTGGTATTTGGCAGTGCACAGAGTCAGACATCTATGCTTTGGGAAAATCCTTCTCTGTGTGAATTATCTATCGATCACTTATTCCAACAAATCTCTAATCCAGAACAGGTTATTAATTCCTTTGCTTTTATCATTAAAAAAGGAGGAGCTGTAGGCACTCTCCTAGTAAAAAAAAACCAAACAAATTTCAAGTGACCCCCATTCTGGTTTTGACAAGCTCAGTTAAGGTTTCTCTACACAGGAAAATTAATCTGGGTTGAGAGTAGAGTGACTATTTCTGTATAAAGCTGGTTTATCATTATGTTAGTCCAGATTATCAGTGTTCTCCACTAAACTAATTTAATCTTGATTTTAAAAATAAGCAAATTGGAAAGCAAGAAATTTAAATTCTGCAATAGCAGGATTGTCTTCACAGCAAACTAAAAGTTGTTCAGAGATATTTAATCCAGAATAATTTGTGTTTCTGAGCACTCCTTGCACTCAGGACTTTCCAGCAGCAGCAAAGACACCTTTTCATTTCCACACACTCAACTCAAACAGCCAGAACTCTGCATAAAGCAATTACTGTAGCATCTAGAGCAACGGGACCACATCCCAACTGTCCTACCTGGCCCTTTTACTGAAGTAAAAAGGCCAATAAAATTAATCTATGTCTCTATTTCCGTTTTTGGGGCAGGAACTGGCTTTACTTTTCTTCCTAGTAAATGAACAGTAAGAAATAAATTATAACTTCAGGATCTGGCCAGTACCTGCAAAAGCACTATTTCCCTCATCCCTAAGGATGTCTTTGAAAAAAAGAGGGACAGGTAACACAAAAGGTCCTCTCTGATTTACAAGAAGGACCATATCCTCTTCCTTATGACCTGAGCTTTGCGTAGCTAGTGTGCTAGGGAGTTTTTTACACTCTATTAAATAAATCCTGCCTCTGGTGCAATGCCTAGGAGAGCGTGCAGATATATGGTAATTTGCTGAAACTTCTTTCAACAGCCACCTGCAAACTTTACACCTTATTTGCTCATAGCAGGTGAGTCCTGGAGAACTGGATTGGCTCAAATGAGAGGGAAAGCAGATGCGTGCTTCTGTGCCAGGGAAATATTCCTGAGATCATTTGTACCAAATTGTTTATACTTCTAATGGGAAGGACTGAAACTTCTTTCACCTTTTACCTTGCATAGCCTTTGCTGGAAGCCTTTAGCTGATGGGATCCATCCCAAAACTCCAGCATATCCATCAGCAGCAGTTAATTATTTTCACACACAGAGAAAAAAATTCCACGTCCCTTCCCCTTCTTTGCATGCAGGTAAAGAAAAAGAAGGCAGGACACCTGAAACTGCTTCTGGCCCAAACCTCCTGCTGTTCCCACGGCACTCGCAGAGGCAGGGAGATACAGGCGCTCACTGTGCATTTCAGGAAAGCCTTTTCTGGCCATATTAAAGATAAATTATCCCACCACATCAGTGAGGCTGGAAAAGGGGATAGTTAAATCCCAGCTCTCAACCCCCCACCGATCTCCTGTCCCTTTTGCCCCATGGATTAACCCTTCAAGGCATTGTAAGGTCTCCTGGTCCCGAGGCTTTTCTCCACTCCCTGCTCCTCCTGGCTCCTTACCGTACAGTCCCCCCACCCTCCCTCCTTGTACAGAACAATGGCAAGGCACCGGTTTCAGGATTTTTCCCCCGAGGAAAGCCCAGATCACACACACATTTAGATATAGAGAGATAGATATGATTATATTTCTTTTTGCTGTTTAGGACAAGAAATGAAGTGCTGCCTCTTTAATTGGCAAAAGCATGCAGTAAGAGCATACCTTTAATTTAGTGTTGGGATAGCTCACTTGCACCCTGGCTGTTGTCTTATTGGAGAGGGCAGCCTGCCTCAGATCCTCTAGCACTGAAATAATATCATCCAGCACGCATTTCTTATCCTGATTTCTCAACACACACAGATGGGAAAAAGTATAATTATAGCCTTTGTAGTTCACCTTCATTTCCAGCACGGCTCGGTGGATCTGCAGGATCACATCAGCCTGATGCAAAATATTGCCTCCGGGTTTGGAGAGGAGAATCACCCTGCCATACCTCCCCGGGGTGTGCAAGTCCGAATACAGCTGGTTTTTGGATTGATCGAGGGAGAAAAGGCTGCTGGCTAAGCTCCTCTCGATCTTGGCCAGGCTGTGGCTGGGGGCTACCAGGCTCTCCAGGTCAGTGTCAGGCTGGAAGCGGTTGAGCAAGCTGAAGCCGAAGATGATGGTCAGGACTGCGGGCACAGTGAGGAAAAACACCGGATGCCTGCTCACGAATAAACCCAGCTTGTAGAAAAACGACTGGAGCCCTCTGTGTATCACCTGCCGCAGCATCCTCCACCAGATCCAGCCTGCAGATGCTCCTGGCCGTCTTAGAAAGCACATGTGACATGTGTAGCTCCTTACCCCTTCCTGACAGTTTCCCTTTCTCTCTCTCCCTCGCTCTCTACTACTCCTTTAAAAGACTGCAGCAAGTTGCAGCAAGACAGCCAAATATTGATCAATGGGGTGTGTGTGCCTGTGTGTGTGTGTGTGTGTGT
>NW_010321319.1:0-11937 GCF_000700745.2 Antrostomus carolinensis
AAATTTGCTGAGGGTGCACTCAATCCCACTGATATAGTCTGACTCTCTCAGCCTTTCTTCATAGGAGAGGCAGAATGCCTCTGATTATCCCTCTGATAATTTTTGTGGCCTTGCACTTCTTAAAAGGCATATTTTTAAGCATGTTAATAACTATTTATGTTTCTAGGGATTTAAGATTTTTATTTTGTTTGGCAAGGATAATAGAATTTTTCATGATATGTGCTGGCATATTTTGGTCACACTTGAAAATACAAGAGTTTTTTTGTTTGTTTTAACAACAATTCAAGAGATAGTTCACATTAAAGTACTTGCTAATCCTTTTCTAAGTGTCAATCTGACACATCCTTTCCCAATTCATTAAGTGTTGCCATAGCACTGTTGACAAACAGTGAAGCATGGCATTTATGAACCTCTTGAGTAAAGTATTTAATAAAGCTTCAGTGTCTGGATCCCGAGAGATAGCAAACTTATCACCACTTAAGCAGACAAAGTATTAACACACTTGTTCATGGATTTCCAGAACAACTGATCAGGAATTTCTAGGGGAAACAGAACTTCCAGCTCTTAAAATATTAATTTGTTCTGTAATTAACAAGGATTTTTATGTAAAAATTGCAAATTATAAAACAAGGTATCTTATTGGAATAAAATTTAATTTTCCAGTAATCCTACTTTTATGCCATTTTAATGTACATTGAAGGCTCTTCTTGGTGAATCTAACCTTACTGCACACATTAAATATATGAAGTATTTCATGATGAAGATGACTGAAAAATTTTGCTTTGACATAGCCCACAGAATACAAAACCTGCTTATATCTCTTTGAAAGCCTAGTGGTTGTGTATTTTTCAGACTCAAAAATTTCCTTTGCTTGATAATATGATTTGTAAATATTGCTCTTATGAGCATGGTTTGCAAACTTGCAGTGTTGCAGCAGTATTATTGGTAAGGTATATTTGTAACATTGAGCGTATTCCAAAATTTAAAGTCACATTAACTTATTAAATTTCAAATGAAATCCATTTGATGATGCGTCAGCAAATACAGTCTTTTCTAAGGAAGTCTTGATTTTGAACCACTTTGAATTGAAATCAGATAATTTAGGCTAATTTTCATAGAATCATAGAACCATAGAATGGTATGATTTGGAGGAGACCTGAAAGCTCATCTAACTCCAACCCCCCTGCCATAGTCAGGCACACCCCCCACCAGACCAGGTTGCTCAAAGCCTCATCCAACCTGGCCTTGAACACTTCCAGGGAGGGGGCATCCACAACTTCTCTGGGCAACCTGGGCCGGTAACTTTCTTCTGACATTTTTTGTACTTTTATAATTTTATGTTATTTCATTCTCATCTTTTATAAGAGCATATAGTTAATATTTTACAACAGACACAGTATTATTAGCATGAAACTTTTCTATAAGATCTTTTCTATATTTCCAATAAAGTATGTTTCAGAATTGCTTGTAGTAACATTATTAGGAATTTTGCCTCCTGCTACCAATTTGTGTTTCCTGAAGAAGGGAAATTCCCTTTAATTTTTTCTTGGTTATAGTACTGCAAAGGAACACACCAGAGAGATATAACTACTCCTTTAAAGAGGAATCAGCACAATGTAACTGAATTGACCAAGGAAATTCCCTGTTGATTTAAATTTGTCTAAGATCCCAATGATGTGAGTGTGACATCCTGAGGTGTCAATGTCCTTCCTTTCCTACTTTTCCATGTTTCTGATAGCCCTCAGGCATCCCCCTCCACCTTGCTCTGCTCCCTGTGGTCTCTGTTATTACCCCTGCTGCCAAGGTGGCATCAAGACAAATGCTGCTAGTGGCCATGGGGACACTTACTCAGGCCCTGTTTGCATAGTGGTTCAGGCGGATGTGTAATAAATTAACTGTCACAAAACTTAGTAGCAGAAACATTTCCAAAAGCAGCTCTAAACAGCATTGAGGGGAGGGTGAGGCTTCTAAAGCTAGGAGAGTCTTTTTTTAACAGGTTTTTTTGACAGATTTGGTGACTTTTTAAAAAAACCTTTCAACATTCTCTGGAAAAATCATATACACATCAGAAACAGTAAATTTAATTTCAGGTCAGAATAAACTATGCCTATATTTCACTGTCAGCTAATTAGCTCCTCAGTTTTTGGAGAGCTCAACCTGAAATACTTGGGTATCTAAAATTTGAGGCACATGTAAACATTAAATACTTTTGCAAATATAATAATGGAGACTCCTGGATCCTACCAATAAAGACAAATTTGCTGAATAGATTTATTTTTAACTATTATGTACAAAATTTCCATATTTTTGTTTTTACTTTTGCTTATTAAATGTGCACTTTCAGCATCCCTCAGGTGATCTGCAGTATTTGATGTCAAGATATGTTGACAGAGCAGTTCAATTTGCAGAATAGCTAATTATTGCCATTCATTTTTCCCCTCTTATGTAAGAGACAATATCTCCTGTAGAGAAAGAAAAAGGCAAATTTGAATACAAAACTACTAAAAGCTACTCTTTCCTAAATAATTCTGATAAGTGTTTTCTATTGTAATGACTGAATTAGCTAATAAATTGACTACTGAGTCAAACTGAATAGCTGCTACAAGCTGGGTAATACAATTACGGATTTATGTTGTGATTAAATCTAGTGTCATTTTAATAGGTAGTTAACCAGTTCTGCTCTCAGGTGTGATGAAAAAGAGTATTTTTTGATCTGTTGCCTGATCTGTTACAAACTGGTAACAACAGACAAGAAGGCTGAGATACTCAACAACTTTTTTGTCTCTGTCTTCTCTGGTAGCCTCTCATCCTGTACTTCTCAAATGGATGGATGGCAAGAAAAGGACTAGGGGAACAAGTCCCTCCCAGTGTAAGAGGAGATCAGGATCATGACTCTCTGAGGAACTTGAACATACATATGTCTACGGAACCTGATGACATACTTCCCAGAGTACTAAGGGAATTGGCTGATGTAGTTGCCAAGCCACTCTCCATGCTATTTGAAAAGTCATGGCAGTCAGGTAAAGTCCTTGGTGACTGGAAAAAGGGAAATGTATCAATTTATAAGAAGGGCAGAACGGAGGACCCTGGGAACTACCAGCCTGTCAGCCTCACTTCTGTGCCTGAGAAGGTCATGGAACAGATCCTCTTCAAAGCCATGCTAAGGCACATGAAGGACAGGGACGTGATTTGTGACAGCCAGCATGGCTTCACCAAAGGCAGGTCCTGCCTGATCAACCTGGTGGCCTTCTATGATGGAGTGACTACATCCATGGACAAGGGAAGAGCTATGGACGTCATCTATCTGGACTTCTGTAAGGCCTTTGACGCAATCTCCAACAACATCCCTCTCTCTAAGTTGGACATACATGGATTTGATGGACAGACTATTCAGTGGATAAGGAATTGTCTGGATGGTTGCATCCAGAGGGTAGTAGTCAATGGCTTAATATCCAAGTGGGAACCAGTAATGAGTGGTGTCCCTCAAGGGCCTGTACTGGCACCAATGCTATTTAATATCTTCATCAATGACATAGACAGTGGGATCGAGTGCACCCTCAGCGAGTTTGCCAATGACACCAAGCTGAGTGGTGCAGTTGACATGCCTGAGGGACAGGATGCTATCCAGAGGGACCTGGACAAGCTTGAGAAGTTGGCCCCTGTGAACTTTATGAGGTTCAACAAGGTCCTGCATCTGGGTTGGGGCAATCCCCAGTATCAGTACAGGCTGGCAGATAAAGACATTAAGAGCAGCCCCGTGGAAAAGGACTTAGGGGTATTGGTGAATGAAAAGTTGGACATGTGCTGGCAATGTATGTGCATAGCACAGAAGGACAATTGTATTCTGGGCTGCATCAAAAGAAGTGTGGTCATCAGGTTGAGACTCTGCTCTGGTGACACCCCACCTGGAGTACTGCATCAAGCTCTGGAGTCATCAGTACAGAAAAGACATGGACCTGTTGGAGTGGGTCCAGAAGAAGGCCACAAAAATGAGCAGAGGGATGTAACTCTTCTCCTATGAAGAAAGGCTGAGACAGTTGGGGTTGTTCAGCTGGAGCTTCAGGGAGATCTTATTATGGTCTTTCAATACTTAAAGGAGGGCTATAGGAAAGATGAGGACAGACTTTTTAGCAGGGCCTGTAGTGAGAGGTAATGGTTTTAAACTAAAAGAGGGTAGATTCAGACTAGATATAAGGAAGACATTTTTTATGATGACGGTGGTGAAACACTGGCAGAGGTTGCCCAGAGAGATGGTAGAAGCCCCATCCTTGGAAAGATTGGAGGTCAGACTGGTCAGGGCTCTGAGCAGCCTGATCTGTTGAAGAAGTCCCTGGTGGTTGCAGGGAGTTTGGACTATATGATCTTTAAAGGTCCCTTCCAAACCTAATCCATTCTATGATTCTATGATTCAATTTTTTTCAGTCTTCCATAGTTCACACTCTTCAGTGTGTTTGCAAATACTTGTGCCCACAATTTTATATATATATATGCCAAAAACATAGAGGAAAAATCTGACTATTACTTTTTAATTAACTAGTAGAAAAAGATGGAAAGATGTTTCTATTGAAGAGAAAACTCAAATAAAGCTTGAGAAAACACATTTTTCTCCATACTGCTGTTTCTTTAAGTGCATAAAGCAAAGTATATAATGCATATGGAGAGAATGGTCTTTATTTTTAAAAGAAAAATAATATACAGCTGTGAGAAATATAGTAGTGTGAAATAGCAGTAGCTGTCTGCCAGAAAGTCTATCTGATATAAGAGGAGTGGGTTATTTGCCAGCTAAGGACTCGCAGGACTTTTTTTAGCGATTGGGCCATTTGGCTATAGTAAAGTTTAGTACACACAAATCCATAATGAAATGTGGAGTTTACAAAGGTTGAACTAGATTGGTTGACTGGCTGGGACAGTTGTGAAGTATTCTTCATTGGAGGTCTTTTAAAAATGATCATGATAATGTTTGTTAGAAATGAGATAAATTACCTTCTGAAGACCCTGGATCTTGTTACCCAAGATTAAATACTCAGATACAGTTACCATATCAAATTAATTTTTATTACTGACTGCTTGCAAATAGCAATGTATTATACTTTCTTGAAGTGGGGCAGGGGGAGCTTAGCAGTAGTTTTGATACTGAGATCATCCTTAGCTGGGTCTGTAAACATGGGTTTCAGTGTCGAAACCCAGGCATTTGCAAATGAGTTGTAGTTTCAAGTTCTTGTCTGTTTTTATTTACTCAGGTTTTCCTGTTGACCCTGACAGTTCTGTAACAGAGCTGTGGCTTAAATATTTTCTGAGGAAAAGTATTTTCAAAAGGACTTACATTCCAGTTTCTTACATTTTATACAGCAAATGAATGTACTTATTTATCCAGTCATAACTTTCAGATGTATTTATAGCAGCAGCTTTGCACTGCTCTGTTGTCTTTACATGAGTTATGAGGGCTAATAAAAAAAATATTTTCCTCGTCTAGCCGAATACAAGACTGTAAATTTTCTAACACCAGCACAGGGGAAGCAGGGATTGTGCAGAAGTGGGGCAAGCCTGCCCTTTCTTGTCAGTAAAGCCCTTGTAGCCCCGCCTGTGCAGGTGACTATAAGATACCAGCTCTACAACCAATGCCTGTGCCCTAAGTTTTGGGGCTAGTGACTGTCTTTTCATGGTTGTCAGCTTTCTGCTGTGTCTTGGGGTTGCAAACTGAACTTACAGAGCACTTGCATTGCTCCCCTGCACAGTGCTCGAGTCAACTGTGCCCAGCTGAGGGGCAAGGTTGTTGTGCAGCATCACCTCTGCCAGCACACTGGGAGGATAGAAGAGTCTCTGCTGGGGCTAAGCTCTTCCCTCTCACCACAAAGCCACAAAGTGTTTTATAGCTTCTCAGTGAAGAGCTCAGAAAGTTTACCATGTGCAAATCTCAAGTATGAAACTACATGAGCAACACAATTCAGATTTGATTTTTCAGTGACCAAAATTTTTACATCTGATCTGGTGTACATAGAAAATTGAGAACCTGTTGCAAAATTCACCTGCGGAAGCCTATCAGGTGAGAGGAAGGAGGGAGGGAGAAAGACGTAACACTGCTCCATCTGATTTCCATCCCAGGCTTAGTGGCAAAGTTTATAGGACTAGGCCACTTACATTTGATATGCAGTACTTCAGGAAGAAAAATGAAATGTTTTCAGAGCTCAGTAAAGCAAGCTTTCACCTTGCTCCAGTTAGGCTGCATCCAAATAAGCAGGCAGATCTGTGGCAAATTAGTCCCATGCATACTTTTTGTTTCTTCACATGATAATTCATTAGACAATCAAAAAAAATGTTTCCAGCCTTATATAAATATGTTATGAATACATTGCAACCTCTTCAATTGGGTTTTGTGGAGTATATACCAATTAGTGTGAGCAGAATATTTAATGCTGAATTGTTGTGTAGGAACCAAGGTTTCATTAAGATTGTTAAGTTCAAAATATGACCTGTGAATACTTGCAGAACTAAAATACAGAGTAAAACTAATTTTCTAGTATAGAACTACATGTTTTCTCTAGGAGATATTAGCACTAGAGAAGACTATATAATTACTCACCAGGTGGGAAATGACCAACATTATTTTTCACAATTAGCTACTTCAATATTCTATGACAATTTGGCATAGTCTGAGTACTACTGGTAACAAATGAGGTATATTCTGATTACTCTGCCACAGTTGCAACAAAGGGGTGTGTAAGCATTAGGGAGGGGGAGAAAGTGCACATACAACTCTATGGATGACTGGATAAAAACATCCTTGCTCTGATTTCTTCAAGTTCATTCAAACAACACTGGAGATGAATAGGAACCATTACACAGAGCAACCTCAACCTAAATGATATTTTTTTTTAAATTGCCTCAAATTATCCCAGGATTTACGTAGGCATTCACTAGGTGCAGTTATTTCTACACTGTAGTCTGTTGCTGATTTTTTTTTTTCCTGTATTGAGTCTAAATTATGCTAGTGTTTCAGAAGAATGCTTTAATACCATTATGCAGACTACGAGAATATACTGTATCTTTACTTAACTAAAATAAATAGATGTGGACATAGCTGTAGTGCAGGTATTTCCACTTAGGAGACTATCCTGGCCTTTTTCAGCCTGCAAGGATCCCTTAGGGCTATTGGCTGTGGATGCTCAAGTATGCAGCTTTCTCCAGCTGTTAAGCACTCTACCTTCAGCACTTACTTTAGTCCTACTAGGTATTGTCCTGTGCTGGCACAATTTCCAGGACAGATGGAGGCAGCTGAAGGATGAGAAAAGAAAATACATCTTTATGTACAGTAAACTATAGAGATAAAGTGCAATAAAAAAATAATATACGCTAAACAGTCTTGGTAAGTTTCCAGAGCAGAAAAGGCTTTCTTCCTAATGGGAACATAGCTGGCATCTGTATCTTCCTCTGCTTCAGATGCTGAGCCATGCTAGCAATCCAAATCTGTCTCCCTAAAGACCTAAGTCAACTGAAGAATACATGTTATCTATCACAGTCACTGAAAGTCACTACAGCCCCATTTTAGAAAAGATAAAAAAGAACAGGATTTTGGTGGAGAGCAAGGAATGCTTTGTTGTGTCAGGAGAGAGGGCTGCACTCCCATGGAGTCCACACGACTGGGGCTGTGGTAGGATTTGCTTTAGCTTAGTCTTCTCCATCAAAGAAACTCAAGAAAAATCTGAATATTTAGTAAGAGGGAAAGAGTGAAGAAATGGAGAAATTTGAGAGAAGCAATAGGAAGACCCACCAGTGAGGTCAGTGGAGATCTGCTGAGCTGCAGAGAAATCATTAAAAGAGCTGACAGTGTCTAATGACCAGGGTTGGTATTTTTAGTGTTACAAAATTCTACCTTGAGAAAGTGAGAGCTGGCTCATACAAACACAGGACAAAAGAAAGTATTCAACTTAGTTTCTTTGCATTTTAAAAATTTTGTCTGTTTTACTCCTAGAAGCACAGGAACAGGTTATCAGGCCTATTTTCTTCTCTTTTGTCCTGGTGCTGCTTGCATCTCTTTACTTCATGATAAAGAGATGGAGACAAAGACAGTGCTGGCAACCTGACCAGATCCAGTTCCCACCACAAGCTGTGTTGGGGCTGGAGCTGAAGCAAGACATGCTTCTTTTCTCTGATCTTAATGATGCCCATCCAGATGCAGCCAAGTGTCAATGATATGTACAGGTTATGTCCATTTAGTTACACAGGTAAGCTTTTAAAAAACTATGTTATAAATCTATGAAAATGTAGAGACTGGATTCTGGGTTTGCTAAGTTGAAAACTCATGTTGGCTTTGTCAGACTGACTTTTAAACTTTAAAAACACAGTGAAAAAATCATTTGGATGGAACTGAAATGTAAAGATAATTAAAATTAAATCTTTTTAAGTAAGAAAGGAAAGGACTATTTTATCAAATAGAATTTTCATGAGATCACATTTTATGATAGTAATAATTTATCCCTGCTCCCAGATATCAGCTGGGAAGATACCTGACATAAAACTTAAAGTGCATTTGAGCCTCTGTTTCTTTTTTATACAAGCTGATTCCTGTTTTAGGAGATTCTAATAGTGTTTTCCTTGTCTCAACATAATGCATTACTTGCAGTCTGCAAGGTCTTTTTCCAAGTGTCTCATTAGCTTAAGCTAAATTCAGCGATGTCAATGAGCAGACCCCCAAATACCCCACATATCTTTGGATGCACTTGGCATGCCAAACCCATCTGCAAATGAGTAAAGTATTTGCCTTTGCATTGGGCTACTGATGTTAACTGGAAGGTGGCCTTGAATTTTTCTTTCCATATCTACCCCAAATGTTGGGGGTTTTTTAATGGAAAGTGAGTTAGAATCATTATAACAGGTTTTTAATATGAAGAATTTTTATGAGCAAGTTCTTCTTTATTACAAATACATTATTGTTCACTGTATAGTCAGTCTGATAAATTGTTCTCTTGGTGTTTTTTCACACTGTCTAAATATATTTCACTAACACAGCATCACATGTTTGCTTCTCAGATGTCTTGATTTTACTAATGTTTTTCTATAAATATGTTCCATTATGACATCTAATAACATAACAATATTTATTTTAATTTTTTATTTGTTTAGTTGCTTATTTACTTACCAGTATTCTGTTTTTTCCCTTCTGTCTGGGTAGCTCTTAAAGTACTCATCATGTTTCCTGTATGTGCTCTCCAAACTTATGTACTATCATCTGCAGAATTCCTGCCAGAGCTCCTCTCTGTTCTCCTGTACCCTTCAGTGAAAGGCAGTCAGAGAACACCATATGTCATAGTGATATAGCATTTTCACATTCAAATCTGAAAAATAAAGCAAAGAAAATAAACCGTCAGATGTCTGAGGCAAGCAAAAAAAAAAAAAAATAAACATAATGTTTTAAAATACATATTCATTCCTTTTACATTATAGGAATATATTTAGTTGCAGGTGGAATTCTACACCTCCTTTGCAGAAACAGAAAAAATTACTTATAGTTTCTGGCATTAATATACTTTTCAAATTATGTTACAGAATCTTTTGAGTTTCTTACAAAGCCATGCTCTTCCCATGCAGACAACAACGTCACAGGTGTCTGAGAAATAGAGAGATGCTGCATGCTTCTCTATTGTTAAAGCAGATCATTCCAATCTACTGACTCATGCTTATTTAACACAATAGCAAGGCCAAGATACAATGATCAAGGTTTTTGCTTTACAATTTCTAAGCTGCTTGGAAAAGTAAAGTTGGCAAACACCATAGCACGGAATGATATCAGAACCAAGCTGTCATATAGACCACTTTGAAATCTGAGAAAGGATAGCTGGTTTTGTTACTGTTCATTACCAATCACATCTAGACTTGCTTGTACTGATGAGCACCAACTGCTGAACTGATGAAGTGTCACAAGTAGGTTCCTGCTGGTACTTTCAGCTACACTGTCAAAACCCTCCATGTTTTGGTATTTTTTTATTCGTCATTTAAAGCCCATTTTCATTATATTCCAAACGCAGTTCTGTGGCCTCTTGAGCCTCAACAATCAGCCGATCTTCTGGGTACTCATTCAAACTGAAATTAAGATTTTATTCATTTATGGTTCACTTGTAACTTCCAGGCAAGTACCATCAGTACAAATGGCACTAAACAGCATTGCTGTTGACAGACCTTCTAGAAGCAAATGATTTAATAGGCTTTGAGCCTCAGCTGCATTTCTCTCAGAAGTGGTAGACAATCCCAGGCAAGTTGAAGGACTTATTTTCTCAGCCTTCACTTTCCCAGGCTCCACAGTCTGATGCATTTACACCAACAAAATGACTGCAGTGATTAAGTCAGTTTTATTCTGACTTAGGTCTCCAGCCTGCTGATCACTTTGTTATCTTTGATTTATAACTGTTGTGGAAATGTGGTTTTTGCCTTGCTGTTTGGTGGTTGTGACCTCCAGGATGAGACTGAATCTGTTCTGCCTGAACTGGGATGTGGATTTGAACCTGATTTTTTTTACCTCCTAGCTGCACAGGAGGTAGATGACTACAGTGACTACAGGAGGTGCTCATCCAAGCAAGAAGGTAGCATTATGGACCAGAGTTTAAACTAAAAGTGCACATGTGAATTTAGGACAGCATATCTTTTGCTTGTGATACTGCCACAGAAAGGTTGCTTTCCACCAGGTACTCAGATCCTCAAATTTGAAAGATTGTTTAGAACTACCACTGTGTTAGAGCTGACCTGCTATAACACTCCATATTTCACAATTATTATTATTTTCAATTAATTTTAGTACTTGGATCAATTTTACATCCACTGTAATGAAACCGAACATTTCCATTTATGCCATAGATTCTGGCGACATCCTTTCTGTCATCTTTCTTGTCAATATGTGATGTATTTACATTAATAAAATTGTTAGTTTTCCTTGGATCATTTTTATTTTCAACAGTATCATTTTGGTTTTTAAGGAGATGGTAATAACTCTGTCTTTTTGTTTCTCCTTCTATCTTAGCCTGATCAATCATTTTTAGCATTGTTAATGTGCGAGTTCTGTTTCAGTTTTCTTTTGAAGCTCTTAGTGTCTCCGTTGATTTGAGGACAGTACTTTGATGATCCTTTGTGAATTGTATTTCTTTCTCTTACAGATATTCAGGTTTTAAGAAGATTAATTACATCTGCAATACATGTTTTCTTATTTCTTTCTCTGCTGAAAATGGTAGGCAGGAACAAAATTACAATAGGAATATTATTTGCAAGGTAGATGCTGCTTTTACACTTACTGAAGTAATTTATCAAGGTAATAGCCTAGCAATGGTCAGACAGGGAGTGGTAAACACACGCTTGCAAGTTCCTTGCAGGCTTTTCTGGGCTGAATAATGGAGAGGGCCTGGCTGTGGTAGTGGTACGTTGCTGTCTTGGGTGATTGGAGACTACCACAAACTTGTGTGGCAACCTCCACTTGTGTGGCACCCTGTTCCTTATCTCTAGTGTGGGTTTGGAGGCTGCTGTTTTGTCCTACCAAACCTTAATGTGTGTTCTAAGTGAGCTCTTTGACTTTTGCTCGTAGTTTCTCTGAAATACTGCCTGCCCTGAATAGAAACTTGGTTTGTAGTCTTAAGAAAGGTGGTAAATCTGAATCAATGGGTCTGGAACTGTTTGGCTGTCTTGTCACAAATTCATATGGTTTTGTTGAAGTGGGCGAGGTAAGCAAAACGGTTGGTAATTATTTCATTTTATTGTATTTTATTTTGTATCTCAAGAAAATATACTTGTAAAAGGGCAAATATTTCTGTATCTCATCTGAGAATTAGACAAAGAGATGAGACTACAGGACAGGCAGTTAGCCTGTTCTCACCCAGGTTGGCACGGGATATGTTGGAAATGCTGTCGTGACACTGTATCCACAGTGTAGCAACACCCATGCAAGACCTTACTGTAGGG
>NW_010321319.1:11972-22564 GCF_000700745.2 Antrostomus carolinensis
AAAAGTTTCACTAGTTGCCAGTCACAGCCTGATGTTCACCAGCACAGAGGAGTGGGTCCATAAAGTTGATCCTGCTGCCAAGTGCAGCCAGGCACTGAGTGGCTTGTGCCCAGACGTCAGGCCCAGGATCTGCAGAGGACAAAGGCACCAGTTGACTAGTCCTCTTCATGTCTCTTGTGTTTTTTGTAGGTTGGAGACCATGTGCAAGCTTTGCTTATGCTTTTTTTCTCTGTATTGGAGTTGATAGTGATTTTTGCACTTGTTCCAAGCATATTCTTTTGAAATACAAGAGAATACATCTTGATATGCAAGAGAATACATCCTGAGATATATTTAAACTGCTGGTTTGAAAGCCCTGCCCTACCATCTTGCAGAGCCTGATATCTATTCTATCTGCTACTTGTTCTGCTGCAGTGATTACTACTTTTTTCCAACATCCCAGAAAATTCAGCAAAATGCAACCTGTAACCCTGAAGAGATGGCCCTACTTGTTGATCTGTACTGAGAGATCCTAGCAGACAAGATAAATCTGAGGCAGTATCAGGAGGCTGGTAACTTCATGTCTGTTGCTGGATACAAGATGACAAGTGAGGCCAGACCTCACACAATTCAAGACAAAAAAGGCAGCAGTCTTCAGGGTCTGGGACAAGCAGCTCACTTCCAGAGTGGCACAACAGACGTGCCATTGTGGAGTGTTTCAACAGATCTTCAAATGGGAGGTACCACCTCTTCTTTGTTTTTTACTTCTGCCCTCTGAGATCTGTGATCAAGCTCTTTTGACTAGGAGTCACTTTTAGGTTAGATTTGAATTTACAATATTATAAATTGTAAAGAGTAATATATTATTTATTAATAATATCTAAAGTCAGATTACAGGCAGGCAACAAAATATCAAAATTCAGGTCATCTATGAGACAGTCTGAGCTCAAAAAGTGACAAACATCTATGCAAACAGATGTCACAAAAAATGCTAAGTCACTATCTGACCTGAATTAACTAGAGTTGTCCTCCCCCATACAATATGCAGCATCTTTAACAAGATGGTAAATAGCATCTGATAAGTAATTGGGACTGTCTCCCTCTCCTCAAATTAGTTTTTGATACTTCATCACTTACTTCATGGTTAGACTAGCTGCTCTGATATGTTGTGACACAATAGTTGGCCTTTCTGCAGGGTTTGTGCACAACAAATTTCTTTAGCAGTAGTCTGCCTGACATACAAACAATGTTTCCAGACTGAAAGGTAGCAATCAGCTAGCTTTGCTTTTCTGACACTCTCTTTTCTCTGTTTTTGAGAAATAAATCACATTCAGCTGACAGATTTAACTAGGTTACTAAGTTTTCTAATGCACTAAGTATGAGTATGAGCTTCCTGGGCTGAAGGACTGCAGCACCTCCATAAACAAGAGTTAGGGTCTCTGCATAGTATCACATTGTATGATGCTGTCCTGACAGCATGACTGTAAAGTCCTTTTAGGTAGAGCAGAATCTACTTTGGTAGTATACATGAAAAGATACCTATACACAACTGTCACTTTTTTTAGTTCAAGAACTTATATCAGTGACCTCTTCTATTCAGCTATCTGAGCCCTATGATTCCCACCTTTCCCTTTGGAATATTGCTTAGATTGGCTATGACTTGAAGACAACTTTTCTTAATGAGTGGTTGCTGCTGACAACAGCATATGAAACACTCTTTGTATGTTAAGATTTTAGAAGTCAAAAGTATTTTTGCTCAGTCTATGGGATAAATAAAAGAAAAATTTTCCCCTAAACAAGGCTGTTGAGTTTTACAGACTTCCTTATGTTTGAAAATATGTTATCAAGAAAGTTTCGGTGCAGTGAGCAGAAAATGCAAGATGGAAATATATAGAAAAGAGTTAACACACAAAGAGAGAAAAGCTGTTCCTTAAACTGCACATCACAATTTTTGGTTCACTGGTAAATGACAAATTTTTCAGGGAATTCTCTTTTAAGGCAAACAGAAGGTATAAAATATAGATCAGCACCATTAACATAAAAGAAAGTCTAAAAGATACAAAAGGAAAAAATATGTTGCTTATATGTCTTATGATTTTATTGATGTGTTAGGGATGTATATGTTATCAGTGTGGTATATATTGTACTTCTTTTCTTTCTGAACAGCAGTCCTCACTGCATTTTAATCATTCTTTGATGTTTCTGTCAAAAAGCTGAAATTGTTGGAGCTATGGTGCTTTATTCGTCTGGCTGTTTTCCCTATTACAAAAAATCACTAAAGAGAAAAAACCTCACTGTGTTTGGTATTTTTATTATCTTCAGACTTACCATCAAAACCAGAATAAAACCAAAATAATACCTAAATTTCTATGAGCAATATGATTAAGTAATCAGTATTAAAATTTTCATGCAATTATTTTCTTCTGTATGCCACCTCAGATTCAGCAGATGAGTATTTTTCTCAGAAAACATCACCTTATGTAAACTTTATTTGAACCACTAGCTTCACTTCAAACACATTGTTGTTTTGACAGTACAATAATGACAAGCAAACCAAAAGAGCAAATCACAGCCGTAACGAGGTCCAAGAAAGTCTTTTATGAAATTTGTACGTTCCAATTCCCTGTATATCTTGTACTGCAAATAGACTATCAACACAGTTTCAGGGCTGAATCTTGCCATGCTTAATTTGTTACAAATTCTCTTGATGATTTCATTAATAGATTGCCTACTTGTCTAAGCTTTAATTATTTTCCTAATTTTAAAGAATAATCCTATGAAATCTGATACAAAGTTAATTATCTCATACTGAATGGGCTGTCGTAACCTCTACAGAATACACACACATAATTAAAGATGAGTTAAACTGAATGTGAAGGCAGGTCAAATTGGAGAGACTTATCATTTCAAGTCTTCTTTTGCTTGTATATTACAGATACAAAGTCTGAATCTAGTGTTTGTAAGTGAGAGGAAATGCTGTATTGTGTAGACCAGTGTGGCTCTAACAAGTCAGTCCAAGTGCCTTTCACAATAAATTAGCTTCTCTTTCATCATCATCACAGAGCAGAGATCCAGGCATGGATCTTGGTGGCTGCAGGGGGAGACTTTTTTGTCTTATTTGCAGATCCTGATGGTCACCTGTTTCAGGAGTAACCTGGTGGTTCCCAAGCTTCGCTGCCTGCTAGGGAGCAGCACTGAGCAACACCTTCTTTATTTTACTCCCACACATCCGGTGTCCATATGTTGAGAAATAACAAAATTTTGACCCATATTTTGACCTTAAAGTGAGCATATTTATGTTTGGTTTTTGTGGTGTGCTGAACTAGTTCACAGTGTTCAATAGTCATAAATTCTGTTAGAAACATGTCAGACATTGGAAGAGATTAATTTTGGTGATTTTTTTTTTTTGTGTGTGTGTGGCCCTATCAGCATTTTCTTGTAGTACAAACACATTTGAAGGAATTTTTGCAAATAATTAAGATTTTTCATTCTACAATTTCTTTGTGACACAAGGAAGACATAATGTTGTATACCATCATTCCCACTGCCCTGGAATGAATATAGTAATTAATTTTCTTCAGGTGGAACAATAAAAAAAAATAAATCTTATTTCCTCATGTCTACTTCCTCTCAGCAGTTATCAGTAAGACTTGCTATTACTAAGGAAAGCGGAGGACATAACATGGGTCTTATTGATGAACACCATTGTAGAAGGTTCACAGAAGAGTAATTGCATTTGAATAAATGAAAAATTATAAGATTGTTTTCAATTAGTCAGATAAGGCAAAAATAGGAAAGAGCTGCAGATTACCCGCACTACACTTGTGCTTGCTTTTAGCACCTGGCTCATTTAAAAAGTTAAAATAATTTACTTCTCCTTAACCTGCACTTTGCTACTCTTAAAGAGGAAGACTAGGAACATCGTAAAGATTACTTAAGTCAATTGTTGTCATATCATGGTTTAATGGCATAATGGCTGTGCTTTCACATTTCTCTCTTCCCCCGATGTGTACTGTGGTCTCCATTCCTTTCCTTCCCACACTCCCTTCCCTCCAGCCCTGGCTGTACAATCTGCCCATTTGGGTAAATGTAAAATTCCTCCATGAGCCAATTAAATGCAGTGAAACCTCAGAAAACTACCCAATTTTCCTGCTGGCTTATTCAATACTTCAGGGTTGAACAGATGCCAGAGTTGGCACAAGATTCACAACAAAAGTGTATGGCCAGAGGAAAGGTAACAAGATGAAAACTGAGGAGATGGTCCTTTCTTACATTGGCAGCTCTGAACCATTAATTTACATTATTGCATCTCCCTGAATCAAACCTTCAGAGAATTTCTAGATTTGCTGGGAAAGTTGTGTGAGGGGAAAAGAGAACTGGCAGTTCTTCCAGTGGACAGTGAGGAGTCATGAGTGCTGACTGCCCAGCTGCAGAGTGGGGGTGAAGAGGGTCAGCATGGTTAAATCCTGCACTCTTCATTGACCTCAAACCCAAGAGACTTCCACAATGGGAAATCATTTAGGATATGCTAGATAATGAAAAATATAAAGATGAGATTGTAGAAGCAAAATCAGAAAGGCTGAGTTGGAAAATAAGATAAGATTTGCAAGGAACGTCATGTGTAGGAAAATGCATCTGTAAGAGTACTTTCAATAAAAGGAAAAGATGGCAAGGAGTTGTTCTTCTTTTCAGCAAATTGAGCAAGTTTTTGATAGATAACACTGAGGAGGCTAAAATGTTCAATTACTTTTTGCGTCCACCCTCTGTAAAGAGTTTAACTGCAGCACAGCAGACACTGATAACCAATAAAAGAGGTAAGAGCTCACTCTCTGGTAGTGAAGAGAAATGTTTACATATTGTCAGGGCTTGATGAAATACTGAAATGCTTAAATAGCTGATCAGTAAAGTCTTGGGCCTGCTTATGCTTATCTTTTAGAGTTTATAGAGCACAGGGAGCACACTGCATTACTAAAAAAGTCAAGAACAGGCCTATCTTTGAAAGGAAAAAGTAGGACCTGGGAGTTATTGAACAGCAGGCTTAGCTTCAGCTCCTGAAAAAATACTGAGGCTATTTATTTGCAGACAGCTAAAATTTAATAGGAAGATGAGCAACAGCCAACACAACTTTCTCTAGAACAAAGAGACCAATCTAATTTCTTACACTGACAAAGCAAAAATTGTTGATGTCAGAGAGGAAATAACAGGAGTCTGTTATTTTAATGTTAATGTCTTTAGTGCTTCTCTTATTCTCATTATGAATTTCCTTCTCTGCAGGTCTTTCAGAAAGGATTGAAATGTTCCCTGCCAGAGATGTTGTAAGTATAGTTGAACCTGTCCTCAGGCCACAAGTTAGTGGGAGAGGTTAGGGCTGGTGAGATCCAGTCCAGCTTGTCTGCTTCTCTGATAAGTTAAAAAGTAAATTCAATGATAGTTTCACTCTTCACAACAAAATAACAAAACAGAAAATAATATAAATACTTAGGCCTTAAATGGAGATCAGCCTCAATACCTTTGCTGTGATTGTGAGGTAGTTATTCTATTAAAATACACAGCACTATAAGCAGCATTTCCTATTAAGTATAATGAAACAGTGATAACTAGGGCCATCTTACAAAGGAGCTATTAATTACTATGGGATTTGCCTTGTTTTACTGCCTAAGTCTAAATCAGCTTCAGTCCAAACACCAGTAACTTGATGAGTACCAAAATCTTTTCCTCTTTCTCCAAATAGGCCTCTAGGAAATAAAAATGTGAAAAACCCCTTCATGTGTGCATGTGATATCAGCTCTCCTGATTGTTTAGGTTTCAAGGTAGGAAAGGTAAAACAATGGTGTTGATAAAGCACCACCCTTCCAGACAGGACACATCATCTTGTAGCCTGAATCTTTTGACAAGACTGCTTTGCCAAGACAGGGAAGAAGACAAATAAATAACCCTTGCATGGACAACTGAGTTGTGCTAGCAATGATGGATAGGTAGACTGACCAAGAGCAGCCTAGAGTCTGGAATTCACCATTGCCAAGACAGAGAGGCAGAGATAAACCACTATGTAGATAGATTTCTCTTATGTTAAATTTATTTTCTGAGTGCTGTGAGTCCTGGAAAAAAAGGCATTCTATTTTAAAGACACTATTTTGTAATCATTGCTTTGTACCCCCCATAGGCTGCTCAAGAAGCAGTTTACAGACACCAAGTAGCAAAGGTTAGAAATTATTGGGAAAGTAATTTCAATCTCCTACTGGGAAGTGATTGTATCAAGAGCTGTTTTTCCCCTAGGAAGTGAAGACATAACATCTGCTGTGCGAAAGGATCACAATGAAGCTGAGTGGTCACTATGAGAAATGTATGCCCCAAAGTGTACCCTGAACACCTAACCCCTGGTCAGGGAGCAGTTCAGTATGCTGCAGCCCTCTGGTCATGTGAACAGATTTTTCCTGCAAGAAAAACTTAGATGAACAGGGCAATGGAGTGCTGCCTTGTCTCTTACTGGCATGGACTGCATGGGCCAGGGACATTGAGGACACTCCCTGCCCCGACAGACCAGAAAAGTCTTGAAGAGGCAGTTTAGCAAAGCTTTGCAACAGCCTCCCAGTCTCTCTCTCTGCAACTCCTTAGAGCTCTCTGCCCTGCAGCCTACTGTGCTGCAGCTATAGTGAAGCATTTCAAAGTGTTTCACTGTCTGTCGTTGCTATCAGCCTGAACTATTACTACTTGCAGTAGTATTTTCCTTTATTTTTTTTTTTCCTTTTGGACACCGCAACTCTTCATTGTAGTTTTTTCCAAAAGTTATAGTAGATAACTTGATGATTAAAACGCCGCTAAAATCTAGCTAAGCCTCAAACTTCACAATGAATGTTTTTCCTCCCAAGAGTCAACTATAATGCAATTAGTGGCCCGGCCCTTTTCTTTCCGATTAAATTAATGCCATCCTATAAAGTGGCTAAATCTTACTATGACAAGAGCAATAATGATCAGCTTACTAGAACTCTATATGAAGATTAATTATTATGGTATTTATTGGCAAAATATTCATGAAAAAGTCACAAGAAGCATTTAATAAAGCTTCTAATGATGCTTGCAGGTTTTGAGGACTCTTTTTATACAGCCGATACATATAAATTAACATAAGATTGTGTCAATCATTGTTTTAATCTCCAGCATGCTTTTAATTTTTAGTTTTGTTCTATATAGTATGAATGAAAAATCAGTCAGTAAAAATGTTTTAAAATCTCAGTGTCTGGTTTCTAGCCTTTTAAAATCATATCAGTTCTTCTGTCTCTTCAACCCCAAACACAGTACAGACTAAAGGAACAATTTCAGAGTACCTCCATGCAGAGATCTGATGGAATATTGACTGCACTAGGAAACATGAAACAGTCCTTGCTGAAAAATAACTATGTTGTCTGTTACTTTAGTTAAAGATTTTCTCTATGGATAAGGTGAACTTGCCCTCTAGTTTGATTTCACTTCTTCAAGATACTTAAGCATGTTCATAGCTTTGGTCACGCATGACTAATTCTGAGATGGAGCTTCTTAATGTTGCTCTGCATGAGAGTCTCAAAACTTTTTCACTGTGAGAGTGCCAGACCACTGGAACAGGCTGCCCAGAGAGAACCCACCTGCAAGCCTTCCTGTGTGACCTACTGTAGGTGATCCTGCTCCAGCAGGGGGATTGGACTAGATGATCTTTTGAGGTCCCTTTCAATCCCTAACATTCTGTGATTCTGTGATGTGGTAACAATGAATTGTTTTATTTTATAGGCTTTAAGTAAGGGCTTATACTTAATTTTAAAGTGAAAGAAGGAAAACATCTTGTCAGAGGCAAGGACATCAAGATGGACTAGACAAGTTTCACAAAATTCTAGAAGCAATTTGAGCAGGAATCTTCTCACAGTAAGATGCTCAATTTCATCAGAAGATTTGAATACAGACACTCAGTAAAGCAGTGCATAGCTTGGAAGTCCAGACCACTGTGAAGTCTACCTTCATCTTCACCGTAATGTAAATTACCTGCATGCATAGAAGGAGAAAAGAGAACAAGAGTTCAAGCAAAGGACAGCTTGCTGCTGAGTTATCTTTCGCCACTTAGCTCACACAAATGTTAGAAGACATCAGTTCTTTCACAGGATATGCATCACATCAAACTTCCAAGCATTTACACTTCCAAGACTGAGAATTATTTTCTCAAAATATAGCCTGTACATTTAGAAACATTCTTATTTTTGCTTTTGGTTATATTAAGTGTCTAACTTGGGTGTCATGCAGGAAAGAATGTTTAGGACTCTGTGTTCCTTATATCTGGAAAGAGACAGGCACTTCCATTTGTCTCATTTTTCTGGTCCAGAAAGCACAAGGATAGCAACTTTATCAGATGTGACTATGTTGAGACTACATCAGTGACAGTTACTCTGCTATATTAAATTTTTTTAAACCTGTTTTTGGCACATGATGAAACCCATTGCTGAGTAGTATACCCAGCAAGTTTGTTTGGTGCAAATGTTTTCTAAGACCTCTATTAAATAGTGACCATTCAAGTTCTCAGCATGCAGCTGTGGGGGACCTGTGGGTCCAAGCATCATTCTGGGTGTCTACCCTGGGACTTTTGATGGCATCATAGATGAGGAAGAGTCACTCAGCATATGATTTCAGTCCTAACATCATATGCAGAAAATCCTCTGAGTCTAAATGTGTGGCAGGAAGGCTGAATGGAAGGAGCCAGAGGAGAGTGCAGAGATGTGGAGGATGGCATCCTCCCACAACTTCAATGCCTATGCCACTGCCAGCAGCTTTTCACACAGCAGCAGTGATATCAGTGACACTGACTATGGATCAGAGCACGAACTTTCATTCCCTCCCTCCCATGTTCCTGCTCTTTGAGTTGGTGGGCTGGTTGGTGGGCACAAGAAAAGGAACCAGTACCCCAGGTAGGGCAGCTGCAAGCAGACCTTTGGCCTGAGCTGTCTTGCTTCACTAATGCCAGGACCCCATTTGGAGATGTTGTCATCAGTACAGACCTTGCACTTTAATTTTATTAATTTTATTAAGCTAGGTAGATATATCTGTAAACATAAAGAAGTGAGAGATACCTCTGCCACTGCCTCCTGGATAAGAGTATCACTTGTCTTTGCAAGCTTCCAAAATATTGGCCTGCTGTTAAACAGGAGAGGTGAATTAGTCACAAACAATGCTGCAAAGGCAGAGTTTCTCAACACTTTCTTCACCTTTACCTTTACCAGCACTGTTGGGTCCCAGGCCTTGGGAACAAAAATCCAGGTTGATGCAAACAGAGACTCACTATCAGTGAAGGAAGAGTTGGACCCCTACAAATTGATGGGCTCTGACAATATCTGCTCAAGTTTATTAAGCGAACTGGGTGATGTCATTACAAGGCCACTCTCTATAATCTTTTAGAAGTTGTGGAGATCGGGGGACATCCCAGAAGACTGGAAGAAAACTAAAAACAATGCTGCAAAGGCAGAGTTTCTCAACACTTTCTTCACCTTTACCTTTACCAGCACTGTTGGGTCCCAGGCCTTGGGAACAAAAATCCAGGTTGATGCAAACAGAGACTCACTATCAGTGAAGGAAGAGTTGGACCCCTACAAATTGATGGGCTCTGACAATATCTGCTCAAGTTTATTAAGCGAACTGGGTGATGTCATTACAAGGCCACTCTCTATAATCTTTTAGAAGTTGTGGAGATCGGGGGACATCCCAGAAGACTGGAAGAAAACTAATGTCATCCCCATCTACAAGAGCCTAAAGAAGGATCCAGGAAATTATAGTCCCACCAGTCTTATTTCAGTCCCTGTGAAAGTTATGGAATGAATCTGCCTGGGGGCTATTACAAGTCAAATGAAGCATGTCATTGGAAAAAGCCAGCATGGATTCACCAAGGGGAAATTGTACTTGACAAACCTGATCTTCTTCTACTACAGAGTAACCTGCTCGGTTGATGTGGGGCGAGTGGTGGACATTGTATACCTGAATTTCTCCAAGGCTTTCAGTACGATTTCCCGCAGCCTCCTCCTAGAGAAACTGATGTGTTATGGTCTAGACGAGTGGCCTGTGCAGTGGGTGGGGAACTGGCTGACAGGCTATACCCAGAGGGTGGTGGTAAATAACTTCTTTTCAAACTAACAACCTGTCACATGTTGGGTCCCCCAGGGATCAATGTTTAATATCTTCATAAGTGATCTAGATGATGGGATCAAGTGTACCCTAATGAAGTTTGCTGATGATGCAAAACTGAGTGGGGAAGTGAACACTTCAGCAGGGAAACGCATCCTGCAGGAAGAGCTGGATAGGTTGGAAGAGTGGGGTGGGATAACAAGAACATTATGAAGTTCAGCAAGGACAAGTGTAAGGTCTTGTACCTGGTAAAATGTAATCCATGACTGCAGCACAGGCTGGATCTACACAGCTGGGGAGCAGCTCTGTGGAAAGGGACCTGAGGGTCCTGGTGGATAAGAAGTTCAAGATGAGTGAACAGTGTGCTGCAGCAGCAAAGAAAGCCAAGAGGATGTTGGGTTGCATAGAATCGTGGAACCATAGACTGGTTTGGGTTAGAAGGGACCTTAAAGATCATCTAGTTCAACCCCGCTGCCATCAGC
>NW_010321319.1:22732-22942 GCF_000700745.2 Antrostomus carolinensis
TGTAAAACCTCCCTCCCCAGCTTTTTTGTAGGCCCCTTCAGGTACTGGAAGACCACTATAAGGTCTCCCCTGGAGCCTTCTGTTCTCCAGGCTGAACATCTGTCCTGGTTTTTAGCTGAAATAGAGCTGGTTTTTCTTTTCAGTAATTAGAGCTAGAGTAACTAGTCTGAGCTAGCCGGGCAGTGGAAGCGTGCTGGGCCCATAACCCAG
>NW_010321320.1:0-4651 GCF_000700745.2 Antrostomus carolinensis
AATATTCTGTGATTCTGTGATTCTGTGAGGGCCCCAGTGGAATTCACAGTCTTGAGGGATATGGGCCAAATGAAGAGTAGACTCAGGATTCTGAACTTTAGGAGAGCAAACTTACAGTTGTTTAAGGAATTAGTGGATGGGACACTGGGATAAAGGAACTGAAGAGAGCTGGAAGCTCTTTAATGACATTTTTCTTAGAGAGCAAGAGTTCTCAATTCCCATTTGGAAGAAATCAGGAAAGGAAGGCACAAGACCAGCATAACTGAGTAAAGATCTCCAAATCAAACTAAAATGTAGGCCCTTCCACCCCCTGCCCACCATGGTAAATAGGATCAGAGAATTACTGACAACTGACATGGAGAAGGTTGAGGCACTCAGCCATTGTTTTTTGTCTCAGTTTTCAATTATAGTCTCTCTCCTCACATCTTTCAAGCCCCTGAAACTCAAAACAGGGACTGGAGGAATGAAATCCCTCCCATAGTAAAAGAAGATCAGGTTTGAGACCACCTGAGGAACCTGAACGTACCTAAGTTTTTGGGACCTGATTGTTGTCCCAAAACTTGGGTCTGTCACCCGGTGTGCAAAGTCCCAATGCACACATGGAGTGGAGGTATTTCCTTTCATTGCATATATGCAATATGGGCGCCTGTCCCAGGACAGTACACCAGGTCTTCAAATCTGAAGGTATTTATACACAAAACATCAACATATTCAGCCTCTAATATATATGAATTGTTATTTCATTAAATGATTGAACAGAGTGTCTTCACCTAGCATGTAAATTAGTACACATGCTCAGTCTTGTTATTCTGCCTACTACTTTAGAGTCAGTGGTATGATTTCGGCAGAGGGTCTGCAAGTCAGTGCTCATGGTTCACCATTCTGGAATTACCTTTCCCCTAGTTTCTTCAGTAGCTCTTCCTGTTTTGGCAAACCTAAGCAGTTCTTCTCAGGTTGCTGGTGAAGCTAACATTTCATCATTTTATGCTTTTGCTTTTAGACAGATACTCCCTGCTTATCAAACAAAGGCACAATGTTTAAAACCTTAGTTCCCACAATTTCCATAGCTCTAATAGGTCTAACTTTTAGTAGTTCAACAGCAGGTTGAGATGCCTCCCAGGGTCCTGAGATAACTGGCTGATATAGTTACCAAGCCACTCTTCATCATATTTTGAAAGTCATGGTAGACAGACAAAGTCCCCAGTGAATGGAAAATGGGATACATCAAACCTATTTTTAAAAAGAGTAAAAAGGTAGACCCTGGGAACTATTGATCTGTGCCTGATAAGGTCATGGAACAGAACCTCCTGGAAGATTTGTCAAAACATATGGAAGATAGGGAGGTGATTAGAGATAGCCAACATGGCTTCACCAAGGGCAAATCGTGCCTGGCTGTTCTAGTGTCTTTTTATGATGAACTGACTGCAGAAGTGGAAAAGGGAAGAGTTAGGGATGTCGTCTGCCTGGACTTCTGTAAGGCCTTCGATACAGTCACCCATAAAGTTCTTGCTGCTAAATTGGACAGATATGGGTTTGATGGATGGACTGCTAGATGAATAAGGTTGGATGGATGCATCCAAAGTGTTATAGTCTGGTTCAATGTCTACAGAAAAACCAGTGATGAGCAGTGTCTTTCAAGGGTCCATAGCGGGACCAATAGTATTTAATATCTTCATCAATGACATAGATAGTGGGATTGAGTGCATCCTCAGCAAATTTGCAGAAGACACCAAGCTGACTGGTGCAGTTGATATGCTTGAGGGAAGGAATGCCATCCAGAGAGAGCTTGACAGGGTTGAGGAGTGGGCCTATGGTATCTTGTCCCATGCAGCGGGTTGTGAGAGATGAATCTTTTGAATTCCCCAAAATCCCACATTCTGGCAATGAACTGGTCTCTACTTGGCAGAGCTGTGGGACAGGTCGAGTTACAAGGGACAATTTTGATGATAACTTTATTAACTGACAACCTTAGTGAATAAATGGGGACAACCTGGCAACAATTAACTGGTACTCTTCAGTGAGGGAATAAAAGCACTTTGGCAATAAGATTATTTTCCTAACAACCTGCCACAATATGTAGCAAACTTAATATATATGTGAGAAGAAGAAAATAGGAATAGGAATAGAAAGAGAAGGGGATAGAGAGAGATGAAGTATCAACACAAATTGAAGTATCACCACCTGTGGATCCTGCATTGTCATAGAGTAGCAAGCTTGGTTCTCAGGTGATGGGTCAAAGCTGACATGGGTGGAGTGTTGCCCTTTTGTAGTCTTGCTTATGCCTGTGCCATTGGTTGTTCCAGAAGGCTCTTATCTTCTCTGACTTGCACCTGTGTAGTCGGGCAAGTTTTTCCTCTGGGCAACAACAGGAGAAAGTAAGACAGAAGCAGCCCACTGCCCCACCTCTGCAGAGTTCACCCCATCTCTCTTCCAACTTCTCCCCCATAAGATGTTTCACTTCAGTTGTTTAAGACATTTTCTTTACAAACAGTTTGCAACACATGTGAACCTCCTGAAGTTGAATAAGATCAAGTGAAAGGTCCTGCACATGGGTTGTCACAATTTCAAGTATCATCACAGGCAGGAGGATGAACTGTTTGAAAGTAGCCCTGCAGAGGATATGAGGAGACTGATGAATGAAAAATCATATGCGAGCCAACAATGTACACCTGCAGCCCAGAAAGCCAATTGTATTCCAGGTTGCATCAAAAGAAGTATGGCCAGCAGGTCAAGGGAATTGATTCTGCTTTTCTACTCTGCTCATAGGAGACTACATCTGGAGTACCGCATTCAGCTCTGGAGTGCTCAGCATAGGAAAGGCATGGACATGTTGAGCAGGTCCAGAGGAGTGCCACAAAAATCATTAGAGGGCTGGCACATCTCTCCTATGAAGGAAGTCTGAGAAAGTTGGGGTTGTTCAGCCTGGAGGAGAGAAAGCTCTAGGAAGACTTTGTTTTGGCCTTTCAGTACTTTAAGGGTGATTATAAAGAAGACATAGAAAGGCTTTTTACCAGGGCCTGTAGTGACAGGACAAGGGGTAATGGTTTTAAACTAAAAAAGGATAGATTTAGATTGGATATAAGGAAGAAATTTTTTATTATGAGGGTAGTGAGACATTGAAACAAGTTGCCTAGAGAAGCTGTGGATGCGCAATCATTGGAAATGTTCCAAATCAGGTTGGACAGGTCTTTGAACAACCTGATCTAGTGAAAAATGTGTCTGTCCATGGTGGGGGAGGGGGGGGTGGGCACCCACTAGATAAACTTTAAAGATCCCTTCCAACCAAACCGTTCTATGATTTTATGGTTTGTTACCCTTTTTCTCTTATGGAGCCCAGTTCAAGACACAGCTTCAACACAAACTCAGTGAATTTGTTTAAGGAAATTAAACAGTAAGAAATAAATTTTTTCTTGTCTGCCCATACAGCATCAAGTACTGGGGCAAGCAAATTAGTATGATCATAGTAATGACTTGGGCAATGTGTATTCATGGGGTAGAAAGCTTAATTTTAAGACAGCAAATTCTCATCAGAATCCTATTAAAGGAACAGCAAGTCATTTAATAGGAGTAATTTTAGACATGTAAATGCCATGTTGCTTCTGAGGTCACGTATGTTATACTGTTCAAAAAGAATTGGTCAAAACTGTTTTAAATTATCTAACCCTTGACACTGATCAGTCTTTCATAGATTGCTGAAAATACGTAGCATTGTCTTAAGTAGATCTTATGACAGAGACACAAACTACTGTACAGCCATTTTAACCTGGAGGGAAACCTTGGTTATTTGCCATCAGCAGAGTGGTATTTGAAACTGATTTGTCCCTTCTTGTTTGTGGTGGGTTGACCCTGGCTATAGGCCAGATGCCCACCAAAGCCCACTCTATCACTCCCCCTCCTCATCTGGGCAGGGGGAAGAAAAATATAACAAAAGGCTCGTGGGTTGAGAAAAGGACAGAGAGAGATCACTCACCAATTACTGGCACGGGCAAAACAGACTCGACTTGGGGGAAAAATAAACAAGTTTTAATTTGTTACCAATCAGACAAGAGGATAACGAAAAGTAGAACCAAACCTTAAAACACCTCTCTCCACCCCTCCCTTCTTCCCAACAGTTCTTCATGAACTGCTCCAGCATGGGTCCATTCGATGGGGTGCAGCCCTTCAGAAACAGTCTGCTCCAGCACGGGTTCCCCACGGGGTCACAAGTCCTACCAGCAAACCTGCTCCAGCGCAGGCTCCTCTCTCCATGGGGCCATGGGCCCTGACAGGAGCCTGCTCCAGCTCGGGTTTCCCACAGGGTCACAGCCTCCTTCAGGCATCCACCTGCTCTGGCATGGAGTCCTCCATGGGCTACAGGTGGTCATCTGCTCCACCATGGACCTCCATGAGCTGCAGGGGGACAGCCTGCCCCACCGTGGTCTGCATCACAAGTTACCGGGGATTCTCTGCTCCAACGCCTGGACCACCTCCTCCTCCTGCTTCTTCCTGACCTTGGTGTCTGCAAAGATTGTTTCTCACATCTTCCCACTCCTCTCTCTAGCTGCAAAGCGTGCCACTTTTTTTTTGTCTTCCCCTTTTTTTTCTTAATTATGTTATCATAGAGGCCTTACTTGTGGGCTCGGCATTGGCCAGAGGCGGGGGGGTGTTTTTT
>NW_010321320.1:4758-10379 GCF_000700745.2 Antrostomus carolinensis
TTTTTCTAAAATTTTTGGCTGACATACATTTATTACTGATAATTCAGCTTGATACTTTATTCTCATAGAAGGATATAAAGTAAAGAAACCAAACTTACAAAGTCTTTGTAAAAATAGGATCCAATTAGGATTGTTCTACAATCATATGAGAAATGGTTGACTTTTGAAGCTTTCTTTCAGGTAGGGACTGTATACTGACTGTAGATGCAGCTGCTTGTTTCAGATTTTCTAATTTGATTTTAGTTTTCAAACAAAGCAAAAAAAAAAGCCTCAGAGTATGAAAGTATGTGCTTTAGTTTAGAATCACAGAATCATAGAATGGTTTGGTTTGGAAGGGACCTTAAAAATAATCCAGTTCCAACCCCCCGGCCATCAGCAGGGACACCTTCCACTAGACCAGGTTGCTCAAAGCCTCATCCAACCTGGCCTTGAACAGGGAGGGGGCATCCACAACTTCCTTGGGCGAGTTGTTCCAGTGTCTCACCATCCTCACAATAAAGAATTTCTTCCACATATCTAATATAAACCTGCCCTCTTTCAGTTTGAAGCCATTTCCCCTTGTTCTGTCACTACGTGCCTTAGTAAAAAGTCCCTCCCCAGCTTTTCTGTAGCCCCTTCAGGTACTGGGGGTCCGCTATAAGATCTTCCTTAAGCCCTCTCTTTTCCAGGGTGAACAGCCCCAACTCTCTCAGCCTGTCCTCATAGGAGAGGTGCTCCAGCCCTCTGATCATCCTCGGGGCTTCCTCTGGACTTGTTCTAGCTACTCCATATCTCTCTTGTGTTGGGGGCTCCAGAACTGGACACAGCACTCCAGATGGGTCCTTACGAGAGTGGAGTAGAGGGGGAGAATCACCTCACTCGACCTGCTGGACACTCTTCTCTTGATGCAGCCCAGGATACGGTTATTGGCCTTCTGGGCTGCAAGCGCACATTGCCGGCTCATGTTCAGCTTCTCGACCACCACCACTCCCAAGTCCTTCTCTTCAGAGCTCGTCTGAATCCACTCATTGCCCAGACTGTATTTATGTTTGGGATTGCCCTGACCCAGGTGCAGGACCTTGCATTTGGCCTTGTTGAATGTCATGAGGTTAGCACAGACCCACCTCTCAAGCCTGTCAAGGTTTATCAAGGCTTCTTCTCTTCATCAAAGTTTGGTTTAATTCATCAGTGTTGATATTGCATACAAATATAACTGAAGTAGTTAAAAATACTACATTTCTAAAAAAAGATATCTCTCCTTGCCTCCAGGGAAGAGGAGTAAATAGCTAACCCTTTGAAAAGAAATTTACTAATCTTTGACTGCAAATCACTCTAAAAAGTCCTCTGATTCAACGCCTTTAAGACAACATTCTTCCCGAAATATCATAAATCAACCAAAGTACACTCCTGCAATTTAAATTTTTTTGCTTCTCTACCCTGAAGTAATTTCAAAAAAATTCAGAGCTTTACAGATATGGTTAACTGCTTATCCTGAGCAAATTAAGTTAAGCCTCTGGCATATGATGAAAAGTTTGTTTCACCTAATTGAGCATCTAATGAGTATGGATGAATTTAAGCTACTCATCGAAATTTTGTTTTTCAAACCTTTTCTGATTAACATCCATTTAAATGGAGAAAGAAACACATTGCTTTCATGTATACATTAGCTTTTGAAAGAAAGCTTAAAATAAGCTTCTGATCCCTCTAGAAGGTTTCACCTTAAATCGTTGTGTCATGTAATTATAACTGTAATTATTTCTGAAATACCCTGGCCCAATTTTCCTTTTGATTCATACGATTGCCTCTTCTTTCCCTGGGCTTTTCTGTATGATATTGTCTACATTCACTAAGAAACTGCGGTCTTCAGAAGCTTTACTATTACTCTGATCAAACTAGTATGTCAGTTTTTCCCTTTAGAATATGCACCTGGAAAATAGCTATGTCCTTTTTACCATCAAAATGTCAAGCAGCCAGGGAAAGGAGTGGATAAAATTATGAACTCTTTTGAGATTACTGAAAGCTTTATACCTTTGACCTTGATCCATTTTACAGTATTCCTCTATGAATTCATCTTAACAGTATTGCAAAAGCCTGAGATGGGCACTTTATTCTTTTTTACTCATTATTATACATCAATAAAGCTCTGGACTCTATCTTGTCTTTTGGGTTGAAATAAAAGAAGAAATTCTTGCAAAGTAAAAAGTAAAAAATTTTTATCTTAGAAATATTTTCATTTTGAGTAAACCCACAGGCTTTTAGACAAAAGATTTTAAATTAAGATATTATGTCCAAGGAAAGTTCACAGACAATTTTTCTCACCGCACAGCCTGGTTACAGTCCTGTTACTAAGAGCTCATGTGGTTTTCTACATTTCTTTCCTTTAGTTCCATATTAAAAAAAGAAAAAATCTCTCATACAGCAAAAAACTGATATGCCCATGTCTTTTTGAAGTTTGCACTAGCTTTTTTCCTTCAAAACATTTTGTTCTGCCTTCCTGCTCTTTTTAAAACACTATGCATTGTGATCCTGCCTACATCCAGAATCTAACCCTTTCTTGCAATTGCCCTACTGCTTTTGTTTGTTCAGGCTTTTCTTACCATTTCCTTTGCCTTGAACTAGGTGCTCTCATTTAATATCTTTATACCACTATCCATTTATCCTATACCTAGACCAAATTTGAAGATGTGATTGAAACACATGAAGGCATGCCCATGATCTTAGGTGGTTGTGTTACGAGATTATAGTCTTCAGTGCAAACTTACCAGAAATTCGAGTGACCTACTCAAGATGTGACTCTCTTCATCCTGAAATCTATGACTCTGCATTGCTTCTAATATTGCTTGGTTTGGAGTTAACATGGATATATATTCCAAACTGTGCTATTCACCTTAATTCTGGCTGCATAGAGCATATTTTTAACCCAAAGCACTGTGTGAGTTATTTTGTTGGGATGGTTGTGTTCCTCACACAGAGAAGGATTTGTTTCCTGTGTCCTGTTTCCACATGATTCCAGATTATGGTTTCATTGGCTAAGGTTTATTCCAGCTCCTACAGACAATTCTGAAAGAGCTTTATGTCATTTGCTGATAAGATAAGGTTTTTTTCCATTCTCCAAAGAAATCAGAGATTACACACTATTCACTGATGCCCTATATTTCTCAGTTTCAAAGCATTTGTTAGCTGAAGCAAGATCCAGACATAGGCAGGAACTTAACCGTTGCTGGGCTGACAAATTGACCCTTTGTTGCAATGAGCAATATAGACACCGAGTTGTGCTTAACCTTCTCTCAGTTACAGATATGTTCTTGGCCATGGGAATACTTTCACGACAGAAGTGAAAATAATACCTAGATGACATACAGTATTTTAGACAATCCAAATAAACTTATATTTGTATTACTGCAGAGGACTTTTTTTTTTTTCCCCCTATGGCACTAAAGTGGGCTTTCATTTGATCTGGCCTGTTTAGTTATAGTAAAGTTAAAAAAATTCAACACTGTTATTCTAAAGCTAGAGTAAAATATTCTTAAACTTTCTTAGAACTTCCCATCCCTAAAGACCTTCATTTATCCTTTTACACAAATTATTCTGTAACACTTTATTAATCTTTTTCCAAGTATTAAATTAAATAATGCTAAAAAATGAAAACACTCCTTATTCTCTCCAACCTGCAACACAGCCCAGGAATATACTTCCACAGCTGACAGTGCTAAAAGTTATAATGCTTTCTTTGTAATCTCTCCTAAAGCAGTACCTTAGTCTGTGATAATTCAAGTTTATGGATTTTTGTTGGTTTGGGGTTTTTTTTAATTTTTACTAAACAAGTTAACAAGTATTGTATTTGGACTTTTCTCCATTATGCTCCTCTAAAATGCCAGAAGGGCTTCACCTGCTCCCAAGTACCTTGTACCCTTTCTGATGTTTTCAATTAAAATAATTAAAATAATGGCATACTGTGGACTAGGAAGAATTTTTAGAGATGAAAAGGGAATTCAAATGGAGTAGTTGGAAATCACTTACATAAAGAATGCTTTTCCTCTTATTGATTTTTGTCGCAGTGGGAAAACTCGAGCACTCAATATGAGCGATCAGCAAGCTTCGTTTATTGATCAGCGTTCAGCATACTTATACAGTTCTTAATGAGATCATACATATTCTGTAATTTAACTAATTCATTGGTCACTATCCTAAACGTCAACCCCTCTCCTAGTTCCTCATTCTTGGTTACTTACTCCCTTATTTCTCATGCCTTAGCTGACCGTAAGCATCCTGTTATCGTATAACAGCTGCAGTCAAGGACAGTGTGTCCTTACCACCTTAGCACTTCAGACTAGCAGAGTCCGATGTTTCCCAAGATCCTGGTCAGCCATCTACAGTATGTCTATGTGACCCTTGTCAGTTAACCAATCCTCCACAGATTTTAAGAACTCTTGTCAGCCTGTATAGATGGAAAATAAAAATCCTATCCATTTCCGCTCACGGGAAGGAATAGGGAAGGATAAGAGTGCCAGTCTCCAAGTCCTCTGCTGGCAATCATAATTTGAGAATTTTGTCCCATTTCGGGTAATAGATACACCCCATAAAGACTTAAAATCTTTTGTATTCGGACAATTCCTCTGCATTTATGATGCTTCATTTCTGTTTGCTTGCCTCAGACACAGACCAATGGTCTTCAGTTTTGATCAGCAGTTTTCACACTGCTGAAAGAGGACTATGTTAATACCCACTTTGGAGTCATCTGTAGACAAGTAGATTGTAGAACGAGAAGAACATGTAGACAGGTAGAACAAGAGATTGTTCTTCCTGGTGTTCCTGGTCACTGCTGCCTCCTCAATTGACTTGTTCAGCTTCTTTTATTTTGTGTTTTCACTTAATATCCAGAAGACATGAGCCCAGAGTAGCATTGTCATATTACTGTGTTTAGCAGCTAGATGACTTTTGAAGCATGTTGTTTCAAGGCATCTTTGCTGGAGCAAAAGTATTACTGAAGGCAACAACTGCACCCTGAGCTGCCTGTAGACCTTCTTCTTTTGGGGGTGAATTTTGTCTCAGATGTGCTTAATAATATAATTTCTGTGTAACACCCATGCCTATTTGAGAAGTCATGGCAGTCTGGTGAAGTTCCTGCAGACTGGAAAAAGGGGAACATAACCCCCATTTTTAAAAAGGGTAACAAGGAAGACCCAGGGAACTACAGGCCGGTCAGTCTCACCTCAGTGCCAGGCAAGATCATGGAGCAGATACTCCTAGAAACCATGCTAAGGCACATGGAGAATGAGAAGATGATTGATGACAACCAACATGGCTTCACCAAGCGCAAGTCATGCCTGACAAATCTGGTGGCCTTTTATGATGGGGTTACAATATTGGTGGATAAGGCTAGAGCAACTGATGTCACCTACCTGGACTTGTGCAAGGTGTTTGACGTCCCACATGACATCCTTGTCTCTAAATTGGAAACATGTGGGTTTGATGGATGGACCACTCAGTGGATAAGGAACTGGCTGGATGGTCGCACTGAAAGAGTTGTGGTCATCAGCTCAAATTCCGGGTGGAAACCAGTGACAAGTGGTGTCCCTCAAGGGTCAGTATTGGGACTGGTGCTCCTCAGCATCTTTGTCGGTGACATGAACAGTGGGATT